>NW_004949114.1:3528962-3557907 GCF_000317375.1 Microtus ochrogaster
TACAATCTAGACATGCCTACCTCAGGGAGATACTTCTAGATTTTAGAATAAAGCTACAATCTAGACATGCCTACCTCAGGGAGATACTTCTAGATCTTAGACTAAAACTACAATCCAGACATGCCTATCAAGGAGATAGTTCCAGAAATAAAGCAAGATGAGAAATGGAATATTTCTAAGATCACAGAGGAAATATTTTTGCAAGACTCCCCACTACTTTTATTTTTGCCTCTGTGTATGAGAACTCAGCCATCAGAAAGCCCTTTGCCTACAAGTCGTGCCCTGTGACTGATGGCAGGTATCAAGGAAGACTCAACCAGGAGAAAGAAGACTCCCAGACGGACAGAGGCCCTGGGTGGGTGCAGCTAAATGAAAACCAAAGACAGTAGAGGCCCATAGAGGAATGAAATGAGACAAACCCGGTTCATTCCAAACTCACATGGCTGATAAGCTGGGCAAAGTACCAGAGGGGCAAGGCCTGGGTCGAGGGGTAGTAGAGTTGACAAGCTCAGAGGGTACTTGGTCAGGAAAGCCGTCTAAAGGAGGTGAGGGCCTCAGCTCCACGGGGTCTCTAGACAGGAGGACCGGTATGAGCAGCATTCAGGAGTATGAGAGCACAAGAAGCAGCTGCTTTCTGGGGATCAGGACGACAGTCTGGGCCTCTCTCCTTCAGTGTCAGAGAGGGAGGTGTGCCAATCTAAGGACACAGTCCTAAGCTCTTCGGTCAAAGCCACAGTTCCCAGCCAGTTCTTCCGGTTCTGCTGTTCAGATCCCTGGCTTCCGTTCACCCATGTGCCTCAGGTATAAGTCATCTCCATTACGGTAGCTGAGTCCCAACCTCCCTTCCCATGGAAGGAAGCAAGCCTAGGTCCAAGAGAACGAGGAGGGTCTTCACGGGGCTGTAAACCAGCACGGCCCAGAGGCAGGCGCCACAGCCACGCGCTGGTGTGTGCACCACGTGTCTCTGGAGGCCATTTCTTCTTCCTTCACATCTTCCAGGCCAGCGGGAGCCACTGTTGAATTGGAGAGCTGGAGGCGCCCGAGTTTTGGCAGAGTTCCTAGACTACAGCTTAGAGGGAGCTAAGAAGGCACAGGCTGACTGTGAGGCGAGGTGCCTGGTAGGATACGGCTGGTATAAGGTGCCGCAAGAGCGTGGAGCCGTGGCCCACAGGACCGCTCAACGGATGCGTAGTGATGGCAGAGCAAGATCAAGAGCAGCGCCTGGGTTCTAGAAGACAACAGTGGCCCTGCGATGTGAAGATGTAGGAGAGAGGATGTAGGTGAGAGGTATAGAGAGGACCTGGACAGCAAAGAAAGGACTGCTCTAAGAGCAAGGTCAGAGATCAATTGGTTTACCCGCTGCCCTACCCCTTCCATACCATGTGCCGGCAGCCAGCAGACCACAGATCTAGTCCGGCTGGCCCCACTCACTTTCTGCTGCCCTGACTCCTCAGGGGCTCCCTGGAGTAGGGACCTAGTCCTGGCTCATTTTCTGCCACCTTCATCTGATCATGCCTGGCAGATTTGAGCAGAGACTGGTATCCCTCAAGAATGAATGATTACTGTGGAGGCATGGGTGATCTTCCCCTGAAGTGGGGCTCCCGTTCTGAGCCCTCCCAGGAGGCTGAGAAAGCGGAAGAGGGACAAGGAGAAGGGCAAAGAAGAAAGAGGGGAGACTGACAAGAAAAAGGAGAGGCAAGAAGAGGGTAGGGGAGGAAGGCGTATAGTTAGGGAACGCAGCTGCCAGCACAGGCCTCCATGCCTTCTTGTATACTAAAGCCCTGTGCTGGTGATTTGGGGCAAGTGTGTCTTGGCTTGTACAGCTTCCTTGGTCCTCAGCCCACTTCATCCGTCTCCTCAGCCACCCTCCTCACCTGGGCCCTGCCACCCTAATCGTTCTGGTGGTCCCTCATAAACATACTGATTTCAAGGAAGGTGCCTTGTTCCATGTGTCTAGACTCACCTCAGCACACCTGTCTCAAGTAAACATGGTTTTTGTCGTGCTGGTGTTGTTCAGAGTCTATCTTCATGGAGTTAGACTCACTCTTATTCACTGACTGAACACAGAGGTTACCTGAGGCTACCATGTGTGCAGAGCTATATGGGAGATGTGCGTGGCCACTCACATGATAGCCCCACAAACCCGGGAGCTACAGCATGCTTCCTGTCAAAGCCCGAAACGTGGAGAGGCAAGCCCTTAGCACAGCTAGACAGCGCTGGCATGGGAAACCACCCTGCTCGTCTCCCCGCCCACACGGTCTTCACCATGAACATCCATTGGAAGATGCTTCCCCAGGAAATGTTCCTTCTAGGCCTTGCTTTCCTCCTTTCCACACATCTTGTCAAACATTTCCCAATCAGAAAACATGGAAATATTTTTTAATAAGAAGAAAGAAACACTGCAAATTGAGAAAGCTCTGCCAGATGAGCCATCTGGTTTTTGATTTAATAACCATCCAAAGAGGTGGACAGCGCTCCCTGGGAGGAGGTGGACTGTGGAGGGACTGGCAGCTGGCTCCCCTCAAATGCTGCTTCCTCTAGCAAGGTTGGGGGATCAAAACAAAGAAACCAGAGGCTGGGGGGACAGCCAGAAATGCGGGAAGGCTCAGCTGGTGTCACCCAGATGTCCTTGGACTCTGGCGGAGCTGCTTCCTCACCTCCTGGGGTGTGTGCTGTTAGCTCCTAGGGCAAGATTTAGATGTTCCTTGGAAAGTCGGGATGTCAAAGGGAAGCATTATTATATCTCTAAAATCAAAGTCGGCTTTTGGAAAACTGTGCTGTCTTTGAGTGTGAAGGGACCAGGGAGTGTCTTTCTGACCACGTTGTGGCGCGTGCTCTATAGGACTTGTGCTCGGCCTTTCAGTTGGTATTTGAAGATGTTTATAGAAGAAACTGTCTTTGGGGTGGAAATGAGCAGGAATAGCCCTGATGTCCCCTCGGGTGTTTACTTTTCAGCCAACTTTGAGTTTCAGTGACCTCTTCACACACTCCTCGTGTTTCCTCAGTGCCTCCGAGCTGAGGCCCACGAGCCCTTGAGAAATAGCTGCAGTGGCAGACTGGCATGCTGAGGATACTTGATGATTTGAGCCAAGTCGGGACGTGGACAAAGGCAGAAGTAAGGACCCCATGCTATGTCCCCTTCAGCAATAGCTTCCAGGCTCCCTCTGAGGAGCAGGCAGTAGCCAGGCACGCACACACGCCTTGCCATTAGCCAGAGGCAGAGGCCCTGCCGAGCCGGTGAGACTGCTCCCATGCCCTGTCCTGTTCACTGCAGCTCTTATGTCTGGGCTAGGAACAAAGTCAGTCCCAGCCTCCACTGGTCCTCTGCTTCCTGGGAGAAGCTAGTTTGGTCAGTTATTCTTTGGAGGTGTTTTGTTTCCTACATGTAAAAGGGGCAACAGTCCTCACTCTGCCGACTTTGTCCTGCTAGCTTGTGCCAGGGCTTTGTGACTAAATGGGCTCTTCCCTGTCTCCTTCCGTCCATTTGCTTAACAAACATTCATAGAGTATCCGGGATGCATCAGGAAGGGGCTGAGAAATAGGAACAACGAAGCCAAATATGTATCGTGTTGGGTAGTGTGATACATGGGGTGGGGGCCAGGACAGGAACTGGGGCGTGACAAGTGCATCAGGAAGGCCGGTAGGAACAGGGTGGCCAGGAGCCTTACCATGACACTGGCATGTGAACCAAGGGCTGCCATGTCTGGGGGAAGAGCCTTCCGAGCAGGAGCAGCAAGTCGGAAAGCCAGGAGATAGGAATAAAGCTAGGCTGTTGAGTTGCTGAGCCGAGGAAACAGGAGGCTCACGGCAAAGGGGCTCAAAGTGGTTCCACGGGTGTGGAGGGGTGGTTGCTAGGCATCTGGAAGGACTGGCTTTTGCTCTGAAGGACCCAGGGATGTCTGGCATGCCCTTTCCCCTGCTGTGGTGAAACCATGGTGGTAGAAGGTGTGGTTGTTCAAGCAGAGGCGGAGAGGCCAATCAGCCAGTACCTCCATGTCCGTGTGAGAAGACAAGACCATGCCCAAATGAGGAGATGAGTGCCCCCTACCGACTCTCTCCGTAAGGTGAAGCTGACAAGATTTGGTGGCACCAGGGGAGATAGAGAAGGGGCAGTGGCTCACCCAGAAGGCAGAGCGACCTGGAAGAAGAGGAAGCACTGTGGGGGAAGCTGGGCTTTCCTGAACAGAGGTGTCTAATGCTGCTTTCCCTCTGCATCCTGTGCCGCTGTCCTTGCCACTAGGACAGAGCCCCAGGTGGGACGCTTTTCCAGAGGCAGTCACGTGCCTCTATCTGTGTCCTGCACAGAAGGCTGCTAGCTCTTCCACACTCTAGTAAGAGAGGGAGGGATAGATTAGGCCTAGTTCCCTGAAGATAGGGCAGGGACAGGATTATCCAAGGTCATGAAGGACACTTTGGGTTTTCCTCCAGTTCTGCCAAAGCAAATCACACCCAGAAGACTGTCATGGCATGACAGCTGCAAGTGCAGGAGAGCCCTGTGTCAGGTGATGTTCTCACTCATGGGAAAGGAACTCTGCGAGCTGGTGTCCCCTTTCACTGGGAAACTGGGGACAGGTACTGCGTGTACCGTGGGGAGGGACCAAGAATTTGTGATCTTGTCCTTGTATTCACATTGACACCAAACAGGCTGGGGCCTTCCAGCTGCAGAGCCAGATCAACAGCTGGATAGTGCGGATGCTATGTGAGGTGGGCCAGAGCAACAGCTGGATAGTGAGGATGCTATGTGGTGTGGGAGTCAGGGGAGTTTGAGCTGGGTCTCATAGGATCAGTTAAGACAAAGGCAGACCAAGGGGAACTGAGAGATGTGTGCACCGGGCAAAGTTAGGACACCTTGGAAGCCAGAGGAAGAGACTCAGAAAACATGAAGAGGAAAGGAGGCGAGCAAGCTGCTGAAGACGCCAAGGACAAGTCGTTCTGAGGAAAGCAGGACAGCGGGGTCCAAGGCCACCCCTGATCCAGATGCATGCTGTCAAGTTCTTCACTGGAGATCTGAGCAGGAGAGCCCAGCTCTTTGCAGTGTCTACCGTGAGAAGCTGAGCATGGGAGGACAAGTTGAGGCAGTCATCCATCTGGAGGGAGGTTCTGCGCGAGGCCCGCCTGGCTTGACTCTTGCAACATTCCAACAAACAAAGCAACCCCAGACAAATGGCTGGAGCCACCACATCCCTCAGATCCATACGGAAAGACTCTGCTACGGAGAAGCTACTTTGCACAAGTGTCCAAACTCCTCTGGAGACAAAGGAAGAGCTGTGTTCTCTTCACTTGGGCTTCATTCCCATAACCTTGTTCTGGAATAGGTCACAACCAGTGTCAAGAAGCTGAGTTCTTATTAATAGTGAAAACCAACTCCAAGCTCGAAGAACTGGCAGCCACTTTGACAAAGTCAGTCTGCTGGAGACAACGGCTGGAGTCATTCCAGCATGCTTCACTGGGCGACTCAAGCTGGTATTGCATTCAGGATGGCACAGAAGCAGCCATAGCCATACCACAGACGTTTAGTGAGCACCTACTATATGATAGATCTGGAGGTGGTACCCAGAACGGGCTGCAGAAAAAACTATTATGTAACTGTAGGGTTACTAGGCCAATGGAATAGTATGAAGAACTCAGAAATAGAGCTACTTGCTCATGGAGGAAGCCCTGAAAGACAGGGGGAGGAAATCCAGTTTCGGATGAACTGTAGAGTCTCATAAGAGGGGTTTCTCAAACATCACACAAAGCACTAAGTGCAATGACAACAGAGAAATGCAAATTCGCTGTAGTCCCAAACTTCCATTAAAGATATCTGAGTACCAGCAAGGTGCCTCAGCGGGTGCTTGTCGCCAAGTCTGATGATCTGAAAACCATCTCTGTGGTCCACGTGATAAAACGAGAGAATCCTCTTCCACAAGTGTTCCTCTCACCTTCATATGCAAGCCGTGACATGTGTCCTCCAATAAAGTAAATACGATTGTCACCTCCATGGGTCAGGAATCCCAAGGCATCTTCAGTGGGTACCTTTGGCTCAAGATGTCTCATGAAGTTAGGGCCTTTCTCTCTTCCAGAGTTTAGGCATTCAAGGTCTTTCCTGTGCTTGGTGGCATGGAATGAACCCTCACCGTGGTGCTGGAGGCGATTTTTCATTGGCTTGCTTCAAGACATGGGCAGTGTCTTCTCTCTGGAGGAGCAATGCCAGAGAGAATAGGTGGGACATCACCAAGACAGAAACCCCACCTGGTGAGTCTAACTTCTGCTGAGAACCTCCATTGCTTCAGCTACATTGTATGTATTAGAAGTGAGTTACCAGTAGATCCGGGCATTCAAAGGACAGGACTGCAAAGGTGTGACTCCCTCGGGATGGAGATTGACTGGCAGCCACTTCAGAAGCTGCAGAACACACTGAGATGAAGAGGAGGAGAAAGAAACAGAGTCCAGGCTAATGATGGCTAGCAGGAAGTGGGATGGGGAGCTGTGGGAACACACTGGCAGGCGTGACAGTTGGGGTTGGTGGTCCTTCCTGGGGGCTTATTTTCTTGTTACATTCTGTGTATTTTCTTTATGTATTTGTGTGTTGTGTATCAGTTACTTTTCTTATCCCTGCAACAAAGATGCCTGGCCAAAGCAGCTTAAGGAGGGAAGGCTTTATTCTGGCTTCCAGCTTGGGAATGTAGCCCACTGTGGCCAGGGAAGCTCACTGTGTCCACAGGCAGGATGCAGAGACATGAATGCTGTAGCTTAGCTCCCTTCCTCCTGGCTCCCATCTAGGACCCCTGCCCTCGAGGTAGTGCTCTTGTGTGCAGGGTATCTCAGAACAGGCCCTTGCAGACACATGGAGGGGTGGTTCCTGGCTGATTCAAAACCCTGTTAAGTTGATGACAGCATGTAAACATCTTATTTTATAACAATTATTATTGTATCTTCCTTTACTTCGAGATTGTTATTGTTGTTTGCTTGCTTTGGAGACCAGGTCTCTATCCCAGACTGACCTTGAATTTGCTAAACTCTTGATCCTTCTGCTCCAGCTCCTAAAGACTGGGATCTGCTGATGTGGACCACAATCCAGTTACGTCAGAGCTGGATGTCAAGGCCAGGACTGTGTGTGTTAGCTGTCTTAGTTACTGTTCTCTTGCTGCAGAGGGACACCATGACCAAGGCTGCTTATAAATGAAACCAATTTAATTGGTGACTTGCTTATAGTTTCAGAAGGCTACTCTATGACCATAGAGCATGGCAGCAGACAGCTTACACCTTATCTGGAAGCTGGGGGCAGAGAGAGAAGGCCTGGGCCTGTTGTGGGCTTTTGAAACCTCAAAGTCCACCTCCAGTGACACACTTCCTCCAATGAGGCCACGCCTCCTAATCCTTCCCCAAACAATTCCACTGAGAACCAAGCATCCAACAGATGAGCCTATGGGAGCCATTCTCATTGAAACCACAGTAGGCAAGCACTCTGCCAACTGAACTGAGTCCTCAGTGCCTTGCATTGCTTTTATATTTGATATGTATGTCTGCAAAAACTTTTAGTATTTGCTTATCTGTCTGCTTGCTTATTTGTTTTAGTTTTTTTCTCTCTCTTTTGAGGTAATTATCTTACTGTGTAGCCCAGGCTGGCATTTGAACTCACTACAATCCTTCTGCTTCAGACTCTTGGACCCTGATTGCAGGCATGTGCCTCAGACCTGGCTTTCTGCAGAGCCTGTCCGGTCTGTGGTCCTGTGATGTTTTCCATGCACTCTTAGCTCTCCCCACTTAGCCATTTCCGAGCCTGTGACTTGCCTGGCCCTGCTGATGAGCCTGGCGGCTTCCTCCAGGGTCCTGAAAGCATGCATGGACTGCGTACGTCCGGGAGCTTTGGGTTTAAGCATTGTCTGTTCACTTCCAGGCTGGAAGGTGAAGGTCTAGTTCCCTGTCCCTCCCCTCAGCTCTTCCCGTCCCCGGTTCTTTTCTAATAACTCCATCTTATTTTGGTTAAACTAGAAATCAATGTTTATATCACTTAGTTGAGACCAATTTGATTCTATTCATCGTTGGATCTTAGAGTAAAATTTTCTCATTTTCCTTTCTCTGCAGAAGATTTCGTTTTCTCTAGAGTTGTTAGTGATCATTTTCCTTCATTTGCTTGCCTTTCTTCTATGTGCCCATCACTCGTTCAATTCCAAACCATAATGTTTGTTTGCACCTCTTTTGGAGAAGCTCAGGTTTCTCAGGCCTTTGAAACCTACCTCCCGGAGACTGGCCGCAGAGCCTCCCACCTTCGGGCCTGTCTTCCACAGCTACATCATGGTGTCCTGGCCTTTCCTTCTCTGTGGGATAGCCTTCTCTAACCCTGGTCTTCTTTCTCCTTGCCTTTGGAGAACCTAGCCCCATTGTGCTGGCTAGTTTTATGTCAGCTTGACACAAGCTAAAGCCATCTGAGAGAAGGGACCTCAACTGAGCAAACACCTCCATAAGATCTGGCTGTGGGGCATTTTCTTAATTAGTGATTGATAGGTGATGCCATGCCTGGGCTGGTGGTCCTGGCTTCAACAAGAAAGCAGCTAAACAACCATGTCGAGCAAGCTAATAAACAGCCCTCCATGGCCTCTGCATCAGCTCCTGTCTCCTGGTCCTGCCCTGCTTGAGTTCCTGTCCTTACTGCTTTTGATGATGAACAGTGATGTGGAAGTGTGAGTGACATAAACCCTTTCCTCTCCACATTGCTCTTGGTCATGGTGTTCCATCACAGCAACAGTAACTTCGTTACACCCACTATGGCTTCCTGGGGAAAACACTTTCTAGAGCCTGTGGATGGGCAAATGCCTCTCTCTCTCTCTCTCTTTGACTCAGTTAACCCTTTGATACTTGTCTATTGCTGTTACAAGGTACCATAGGCCAGGTAACTTACAGAAGAGTGTATCGGGGCTTGCAGTTTCAGAGGCTCCAGGACCATCATAGAGGCGAGCAGGGCAGCAGGCAGGCACACATGACCCTGGGGCAGCAGCTGGGCGCTCATCTCTTGAGACACAACCACAGGGCAGAGCTAACTAGAAATGAGCCTTTTGAAACCTCAAAGCCAGCCTTCAGTGACACACCTGACCTCTTGTCTCAGGGTCAACTATTGCTGTGATGAAACACCGTGACCAAAGCAGCATGGGGAGGAAAGAGTTACTTGCCTTACACTTCTATTGCACTGTTCATCATCAAAGGAAGTCAGGACAGGAACTCAAACAGGGCAGGAACCTGGAGGCAGGAGCTGATGCAGAGGCCATGGAGGGTGCTGCTTACTGGCTTGTTCCCATGGCTTGCTCAGCTTACATTCTTATAGAACCCAGGATCACCAGTCCAGGGATGGCACAATGCACAATCAGCTGGGCCCTCCCCCATCAGTCCCTAATTAAGAGAATGCCCGCAGGCTCGTCTACAGCCTGATCTGGTCCCATGGAAGGGATCTCTTTTGAGTCTCCCTCTTCTCTGATGACTCCAGCTTATGTCTGTTATGCCCAGATTACATAGATTCCCCCCCAAAGCCAACCAGGAGACTGAATCCTGTATGTGAAAGCAATTTATCCTTACACAAGTTTGCAAACTCAGACTCTCCCTATGTCCAATGTATTGGAGTGATCAGAGAGCCTGAGCTCAGTGAGGGTTGAGCTTTATAGTAGCAAAGGTGGGGGTGAGGGATTTCTAAGGTGCAGAACCCCTGAATGGCTGATATTTGTCTAGGGTGTCCTGGTGAAAAGCTATGGGTGTGTGTTGGCAGGTAATCCTATCTACAACAATTGGAACGTTAGGAATTTCCTTGGGATGGCCTGTTTCTGGATGGTACCTGGGTAGTCTCAGTTTGTGGTCTTTCTTGGAACCAGGTATTGCCCTAGGGTAAACTACTGAGACCTAGGTCTCTATTGAGCTTGTCATGGCTGGGTGCTACAACGTCAAATTGACATAAAAACCAACCAGGACACCCTCTGATCTTTCCCACCGACTGGGGACCAAGTACTCAAATGGGGCATTCTCATTCTGACCATCATAAATGGGTTTGGAATTCTGGTATCTCTTAGAAATTTTCTTTTCAATTTGCTATCAGATTTTTTTAAGTGTACAAATATTTTGCCAGCATGCATGTCTATGCAGCATATGTTGCCTGTGGAGGTCAGAAGAGAGCACTGGATCCCCTGGGCCTGGAGTTACAGATGGCTGTGAGCCACCATGTGGGTACTGGGAACTGAACCTGGGTTCTCTGCAAGAGCAACAAGTACTCCTAACTACTGGGCCATTCTCTGGCCTCATTTTATTTTAGAATTTTGGTGGATGTATCTAGCCTTCTAACTTCCAGTGTTCTGGGGTAAGCCAGAAGTCATTATAAATTTGTAATTTCTTTGTCTTTCACCTTCTTCCCTCCTGCTGCATCCAGGCCACAGAACCCTGCAGGATCTCCTTCCTTCTCCTGACATTAGGAACTTTCACAGCAACGTGCCTGGCTGGTCGCTGTCCATTGTGCTGGGGACTTTGGTTGCCACTCAGCTCTTCCGTTCTGGGGAATATTTGGATTTCTTCAGTGACGACCTCCCTCCCCCAACAGTTCTTTCTTTCTGAAACTATTCTCTGGGCAGTAGACAGATTCACGAGTGTCTCACTCTGTGCTCATTTTACTCTCTCAGTCTTCGGCCATTGGGAGACCTGCTCAATTTCTCTTCTGGCTCTATTCGATCGGCTTTTCCTAGGAGAGCAGCCATTTATTTTTAATTGAAAATAGAATCTTCTCTCATATAATAAATCTTGACCCCAGTTTCCCCTCCCTCGAGTCTCGCCTCACAGGTGCAATGTCTTATTTATCTCTCTTGCAGTATTAACTACAGGCTTCCTCCCCACCCTCCCACCCTCCCCACTCCGCCCATCCCTCACCAGCCCTGCCCAAGGGTTCTTCTCTGTGAATGATCTGTTGACCCCGACTCCTTTTCTTGATTTAAGTGACTAATTTGGTCTGTCTTCATGTGTTTGAGGCCTTCCTTCTTCAGGTATCTGGAGGTTACTGCTTGCTTGCTTATTTTTAAAAGTAAGGAACTTCAAACTTAGTTGTGAGAGATCTGCAGAACAAAGGTAGTTCTGTGTGTTTAATGAGAATCTCTCAAGCCATATTTTTTTCTTAGCTCTTATTTATTATGTAATATTAAGTAGAAAAAAGAAAGAAAGAAAACCGTCGTTCACCCTGATGGAAAAATTAGCAATTATAATAAATATTCTTGAGTTCAGAGAAAAAAATCCATCCTCAGCCCTTAGAGACAGACATGAAACTACTTTCTCCCCAAATTTCTCTATTGCAAAAAATAGCATGAGGTTAGTACGTGGCTGTGTGACATGTGTAAACCACTTAGAACTGTGAATAGGCCTGGAGCCGCTCTCTCCCTCCCACAGCCCTGAATCACCAGCTGATTGCTCTCTCATCACTTCCTGCTTGGCGAGCTGCACGTGGGTCTGTCTCCATCACAAGGCTTGCTTACTCCACAGCAGAGCCACAGCAAAGGTGTGTGTGTGTGTGTGTGTGTGTGTGTGTGTGTGTGTGTGCTGAATGAAAAAGAAACCTACACGAATAATTTTAAAAATCATAGAAACAAAAGCAGTTACATATCATCTTTTAAATGTTTTGTTTTTGAGACAAAGTCACTGTATCTAGCCCTGGCTATCCTGCAAGTCACTCTGTAGACCAGGCTGGCCTCCAGCTCACAGAGATCTGCCTGCCTCTGTATTCCAAGTGCTGAGATTAAAGCCATGTGTGGCAACACCTGGCTTGCCTTTATGGGATTCCCCTTTGAGCTCTGACCTCTGTACCCAGAGTTCACAGGTGGTGCAGTGTGGTGCTGAGGACAGCCACAGTGTAAGCTGCAGAATTTGCCAGAAAAGGACCAAGGAGCCCCCAGGCACAGCAAAGCAATCCTGTACACATTGCTGCATGTGCCACACACACTATTTTTGGTCACCTGGTTGGCATTAAAAGCCCTCCAGAGAAACCCTGTCTCAAAAAAAAAAAAAAAAAAAAAAAAAAGCTCCCCATTTCCCATTTCTTCTCCAGGTGCCCCCTGCCTGGGCTTGTGGGCAGTCACATCATGCTCAGATGGCCACAAGGGGCTTGTGCTTCTGATTCTTCTGTTCAGGGTCAAGTGTGTCCATCTAAACTGAGGACAGTCCTGCGGCTGCCTTGGTACACCCCTGCTGGGACTTTGCTCTGACATCATAACTCCTGCCCATCTCCGCCCTTCCCCGTACAAGCGGTTACTGCTGATAGGTGGGGGCACCTAATCTGGGCTACTGCATTACTGTTGCCCGTGGGCTATTTAAATCTTCCCATTAGCAGGAAGGAAACTGAGTCACAGAGGGATCTAAGTCACTGTCTACAGCTATGGAGCTCCATCCAGTGAAGCTGGCACTGGCCCATTCCCTGACACACTACCCCTCCCGACTGAACGTCAGTGTCCTCAGACCTGATCCGAGATGGCGTTCCAGAAAATACCCTGCCTAATTGGTGACACTGGCTGCACCCCTGCAGTGTTTGCATCTGCGCTCTGTCTCATTGTGCGGGTTCATTAGTCTTCTTCGGTGTCTTTCCCACAACTACCGTGTCTTGCTACGTTCCCAGTCCCAGGGCCTAGTTTTGTAGGCTACAGCCTGGAGTCTCATCATCTCCCAACATGCAGGAAGGGACTGCAGGCCAAAGGCCTGGTAGGACAGGCAAGCAGGACAGTGGACAGGTACCTGTCCAAGGCATGTCTCTCCAGGGTGGCCAGGGGAGCCGAACAGGCCAGCCTGCGGATGTGAGCCTGAAAGAAGCATCCACCAGGGTCCTAGGAGAGGAGCAGAGTATGGCTGGGAACTGGAGGCAGCCTGCTTTAAAACAGGGATCCTCAACTGTCCCCAGAAGTTACAGGAACCTGTGCCCTTGTACAGACAGCAGTGAAGACACTGACACCCACTGACGATTTGGGACTGGACTTGGGGGCAGGAGGCAGCTGCAGCCATAGCGACTCCGGCTATGCCCACACTTACCCTCAGATGGCTTCCTCACTGCGGTGCTGCCTCTTCAAGCGTCCTTCACCACAGACCTTCGCAGAGAGCCTTACCATGCTGCATTTCCTCCACCAGGCAACCTAGAATGGCCTCCGAGCCCTCTAATACCAGATGCAAGCATCTGCCCGTAGAACTCCAGGCCCCCCAACCTCTTCTGCACACTGGCCTCCCAAGCCCTCTCATGGCTTACTGCTGAAGCCCAGGTGCCCTCCTCTTGTGACCCTTTCTCTCACTCTAGGACACATGCCAGTCACTTCCCATTCTCTGGTGCACAGTGCAGCAGCAAAAGCCCATGGACTTTGATTCAGTTATTTCTTGTGTGTCTTTGGACAAGTTACTCAATGTCTCTGTGCTTTTAGCTGCTTACTTCAGCCACCTCAAGGGGCCCTGTAAGCAACAAAGCCCTTACATGCAGAGTGTCAGCTGTGCGGCAGGGGCTCAAAGCAAGGCATCCTCTGTACTCTGCTTTGGTGTTCAGCGTAGCTGCTTCCCTCTGGCCAGCAGCTCTTCCTCTTCCTTCAGGAACATACCCAGCCACAGCTTCACCTGTAGATGCCCCTGCGTGTCTCACTCATGGAGTTCCAAGCTCTCTTGTGCATGGAGGTCACAGCTGGGCATAGCCATGACTCCGCTGTTTGTATGCCATGTGTCAGTCTCCATGGTTACAACACTCTCCAGCAGCTGTCCCTGCTACCCAGACAGACCTCTCTGGCCCAGGCTCTGTTCCCGAGAGTGGCTGGGAGATGGACAGGAGTCCCATTGCACTGTATGCCGCTCACACTGGTCCGGTAGGGTGTCCCTATGAGGAAGGCTCTTCCGTCCTCTCCGGCTCCCCTCTGCCCCGCATGCTGAATTGGAGGTCCTTTCCCCAGGCCTGCAGGAGAGCTGCAGCTCTGTCCCTCTGTGTCTCAGTGCCACTGTCACAGAGCACCACAGACAAAGCCTAGTTCTGATGCTTTGAGAGGCCAGAAAGTCCTCTGTCAAGGTGACAGCAAGTTTATGTCTGGGGACACACCTTGTTGCTACATCCCCCAGAGGGAAGGCAGGCTGTGTCCTCGCAAGTAGAAGGCACAAGAGCGAACCAAGCACACTGATGTATAAACCTCTTAAGCCAGGTGAAGGGTCACAGGCCTGAAGTCCTGTCACTTGGGAGATGGGGGACGAAGATCAGGAGTTCAAGGCTGGCCTGAACTATGTATTTTAAAGGAAAATTTACATTTTATTCCTGCATGGTTTTATCCAAAGCCTTCCTACCAGCAGTGAAAGGAGTCTACGGTGCACTGCAAATCCGGACTCAGCCGCTGCAGGGGGCACCTGGGTGGGCTGCAGGACCCTCAGGAGCCTAGAGAGAGATGTCACTGTCACCGCTGCACCTTCCTCAGCATGTGCCCATGTCCCCAGCCTCTGCTCCCAGAAGTCATTTCACATTTAACCCCTGTCTCCCCTTGGCAGGTACCACGACCAGCAGGACGTGACCAGTAACTTTCTGGGCGCCATGTGGCTCATCTCCATCACGTTCCTGTCCATTGGTTATGGGGACATGGTGCCCCACACATACTGCGGGAAAGGTGTCTGCCTTCTCACTGGCATTATGGTGAGTACCGGCCCACGGCCCTGCCCTCGAGGTGTTCCAGGAACACAGAGGGGTCTATTTGGGGACCAGGGAGGGGTGTTAGTCACTAAGACCCTATGCCTGTCCTGTACATCAAAAGGCAAGTGTGAACTGCGTGTGCAAACCTAGCTTTCAAAGCCCACCCCCAAGTGAGCTGAGATTGGTTGCCGCTCTCATCCTTGGTTCGCTACCAGGGAACACCAGGGTTGTGATTTACCATGCTCCTTCCTGTGTCCCAGGTTCCACAGACCTCGGTACCAGTTCTCATCGAGTGAGTTTAGCTAGAGCTCAGAAATATAATATTGAGGCGGCCTGAAGGGACCCACGCCCTGGATGGGGTTGGCTGCTGGCATGAGTCCTGGTTTGCCCACACGGCTCAGGGCCAACTCTTGACTTTCCCAGGCTTTGTCTTCCACGTGTGCGCACTGGATTGCTGGCTGAGTGCCAATGCTTCCAGCTCGGGTATCTGATAAGGCCAGCAGGTCTCTAGGCGCCCAGCACCGAGGTCTAATCTTCCTACCCTCAGCCAAATGCCTCGGATCCAGGGGCTCTGAGACACACATGTCCCTTGCATCACTGGGGCTGTGTGCAGCATCTAGGAGGGAGGTGATGTGTGTGTTAGACACAAGAGCTGAGTTTTCACTATACCCTCACTGTGCCCTCTGACCGGGCATGCTTACACTCTCCTGGGTGAAGTGAACCTGGGCACCTGACTGCCCTCCTCGCTGGCTCATGGGCCCCAAGAAGTAACTAATGTGACGGTTTGGGGTAAACAATGAGAGCTGTACCCAGGCCATCCCTACTTTTGAAGTAATTGGGGTTAGGGGATACTTTGGAGGTGGGACAGGCAGTGTCCTCTTTAATGCCCTACTTGGAGTCTTAGAACCAATGCCAGACTTCCTTCTTTGAGCCCAGTTGAGACCCTCTTCTCAGAAGAGGAATGACTTCGAGGAGAGGGCCCACAGTTAGTCCTGGGGCACTGAGGTTGGTGCTGGAGTGGCAGGAGAGATAGGGTGGTTGGAGCCTGGTACGAGGTCCCCATGGGTTGGCCCCCCACTTTCCTGTCACTGCCTTGCTCTGCAGCCCGCTCTGTGCTGCAACGCCCTCCTTTTCGGGGCTCCTTTTATCTCAGCTCCTTTCTCACTGCTCCCAGGAAGCAGGACAGCTCTTCCTGCAGGGCAGTGACCTGTCTGCAGAAGGGAACGTTCTAGCTAACTCCATCAAGGGAGGAGACACTGTCCTTCTCTGCTCAGTATGGTGGCCATCAGAGCTGATGCTGGTGGGTAGGAACCAGGGGAGACCCCAGGGCAGTGGATGGCTGGCCACAGCCTCCTGTTCCTTCCAGCCCCAGAGCAGGGCAGGCCCGTGTGAGCAGGCTGCCTGGAAACAGCTGGTAGTGACAGAGGCATAGCGCCAGGCTGGGATAAATCACGGTAAGTGTAAGGCTTTAGAACAAACACCTCCCATCGTTCAGTAGGAGTCTGTCTGGCACAGCTCCAGCTGTCACCAGGAAACCAGGCAAAGACTCTTCCTACCCGAAAGGAGCAAAATATCACCTGAGAGCTGTGCCTTTCCTCCTCAGACTCCTGGAGTGGGCTCCGGCCCCACCCCAGCGCTCAGGCAGGGTGCTCAGAGCCATGCTGCCAAGAGGTGGATGGGCCCCTGTTATTTTTAAATATCAGCCATTCTCCCTCTCAGCATGGAGCTGTGCCCCATCCAAGAAGCTGCCCAGGCCCACTGTTTCCCTGGCTCCCTGGCTTCACGGCTCTTGGTTTCTATTCGAAAGCCTGGTAAAAGCACAGAAAGCCCTGGCCCAAGACACTGCTTCTCCCTAGGCAGTGTGGCCACCCCACCTTCCAGCACCCTTGGTGGCTGCGTGGGCCCACAGTGTTCCTTGTGGATGGCAGTGGGATCCAAGTGGGAAGGACCCGCAGGTGAGGGACCCCGCACTGCTTCCTGTATGACAGTTCCAGCCCAGGCCTTTCCTGGGAGTACTTTGCACAAAGCCTGGCTTCAGGAATATAAGCTTTTTCCCCACAAAGGCTCCAGCGTGAGACATTGCCTCTGTTCACTGCCATTCACTACGCACTCGGGAAGCCTGGTGGCTTTTTTTTCTATTCAACGTGACTCTCCAGCTGAGTCATTCCTTTCTAGGGGCTCACATTGCTAAGGCTACCCCGCCCTACCCCCAACATGATGTATATCTCCTGATTATTATTCCAAGGGCCTTGACTAAAGGTAGGGCTTCCTGTTTGGTTACCATGGACACCACAAGGCCAAGGCAAGGACTGCACAGGAAGGGAAAAGGAAGGATTTAGTGTGCCTGCTGCAAATGGCCTTAATCGTTGTTTTCCTCTGGCAATCCAGCAAGTGCATAATTACCGACCATTAGGCAGAGCATGCAACTGTCTGGACAACTTGACACTGTTGGCATAGGCCTGGAGCATTTGAGAGTTGGCTCATTAACACCAATCCACCTTGAGCTGCAGCATCTGCCCATGAGGAAGGATACTTTACAACATCCACCCAGAAGGGAAACAGGCTCTGCTTCTGTTATCTGGGAGAGCCTCGGGGACCCCAGAGACTCCGCTTCCCAGGGATGCTCTCTGCCACCCTGGTGTGGGTTGTGGACAAACAGGCCTTGAAGCTGTTCCCAGCAGTGTCCTGCAGGAGAGGTGACACAGAGCCAGTGACTTGGGCGCAGCATGGGAGTGGCCTGTGCGGTGTCTCTCCGCACACAATGCCGCAATGCCGCAGGCCGCCCTCCTCCATTTGTCATTTTCACTTATGTTTTATTTCCTTCAGGGCCTCTCCAGTTAAGAACACCTCATACTTTCCCCCTTGGGAAACTTGTTTTTCCAGCATCTAAGATTTTCCAGCTGGAAATCTTTCTTGCAAGCAAGAAGTAGGAGGCCTGGTGTGGAGCAGTTGGGGTCCGGGTTTCGGCCCGAATCTGCTGACGATTTAGACATGTTCACCCCGAAGACACCCCTTCTCTGATCAGTCTGCGTCACTCTGCCAACTGTATACCTTGGGAAGTCTGGCCTTGTCGGAGGCGGGTCCTCTCCCTCCGTGGGAACAGGGCTTGGGTAGAATGAGCTGAACGTTCCCGTTGATACCAGCGGATTCAGGTCTTGGCATCTGAAGGCAAGAGGGCAAGTCACAGATTTGCTTTTCATTCTGATCCCACAGAAGTCATGACAGCAGCTGCCACCTCCCTTATTCCACCCCACCCTCTACTCACGCGCTCCTCTGTCCCCCTCTGTCCACCAACATCAGCAGATTCTGCACCAGGACGACACGAACCCCACTAAAGTTAACCAGGTCCCTGATGGTTCATTCACCTGTTACACTAGGCTGCACCATGGCCAAACCTTGCAAACACTCTGAGGTGACAAATGAGATCCTGGGGTGACTCTTGGAAGCAGGGAATACAGACTATGAAACTCAAACCCACAGGGACAAACAGGGCTGGGCCAGGGGGAAGAGAGGGTCCCCTGACGCCTCTCTGTTGGCCTCTGAGGAACTCGGGTTGAGCACTGGCCTCTGACTTAGGCTGTGCCCTCCCTTCCTCTCACTGCTCTGTTCGTCTTTCTTTTTCCTCTCTCCTTTCCTGTTTTCTCACTAGTGCTGGTTAGAATATGGTTAAACTTCTCCTCTAGCTCATTCCCCATCTCCTCCTCCCCCTTCTCGCTTCCTCACTCTCATCCTGGGAAGGACTAGCAGCCTGGCTCTTACTACTCCACACCATTTTTCTGAGGGCTGCTGATGTTCGATCCCACATCCACAAAGTTGTCTCTTAATCCACATTAATAGCTTGGCATTATCATTTGTGACCTCCCTAGTTACATTTAGACAATGAATAATCTAAAAGAAATCAGAGCGTGCAAGCCAGCAGGATGACACATTGGCTAAAGGCATACTGCCAAGCCTGACAACTGAGTTCAGACCCACGGACCCATAGGTAGAAGGAGAGAACTGGCTTTCTCAGGTTGTTCTCTGACCTCCACATGTGCACCATGCGCTCTCTCTCTCTCTCTCTCTCTCTCTCTCTCTCTCTCTCTCTCTCTCTCTCTCACACACACACTCGCACACATGCAGGCAAATAATTAAATTTGATAAATTTTTAAGTAAAATTGTATCTGCTGAAGCTGGAATGATATTAAGAAGGTAGCGCCCTCTGGAAAAACAGCTACAAGAGAGTGTTTACATTTTTAAGTTGAAAGAAATTGGGCCCTGGGATTTAGTCCACTTTGCTGCATCTATACAAAAAGAATGTAGGATGGATAGTTCCTTAGTTAAAGCACTGCACTTCCTATTAGCAGTTCTCTGGAGTCAACCAGCTCGGCTATGGGTCCGGACTACAGGGCTTCTGTATAGACCCCAGCAATTGGAGCATGACCAATTCTGTTGATGATGTTCCCAAGATCCATGTAGCAAAAAGGGGACTCTCTCTTCAGATGTCACCCCAGCTTTCCCCGGGTGATTTAAGTGGAATTATTTCTGAACCTGGGGAACCTGGGAAGAGCCCTCTCCTTCTGATGTTCCATTTTTTAATCCTGGACACATCCTTCTTTTTGGAAGTTCCATACAAAGGGGAAGGTTGATGTTGGCTCTGCTCGAGAGGAGAGGGAGCATGCATCCTCCCTCCAGGACGGTTTCTTTTAAGCTATTTTTGCTTTTGGCAGTCTAGCTAAATTGATTATAGCTATAGACTGGGCTGTCCAATTGCCCATATCCTCTGAAAATTGGGCACAGAGTCTCCAACAAGTCACAGATGCCAAGAAAACACAGCTATCCCCAAACAAATGGGCAAAATGAGGTCAGAAAGAAAAGTTTACAGACTGGGCACTGGGCCTGAACTGGGCGGCCAAATGGACGGTGTCACATACCTGTGTTAGTGAGACCCTGTGGAGAGTCTCTTTCCATGGCAGCATCTCACATGAGATGCCGTCATCAGCGAGGAGAAATAGGGCAGTGTTGAAGGAAATGCATTTGTCCCAACTCTGCTGTAGACCGTAGTGTTTCCGAGAAATATTCTCCTCGTTTCTCACCACATTATAAAACCTATTAAGCCAAAGGTGTTACTAGTGCATTCCTCCCCGCAGCATCTCACACTGCTAACCTCGGCTCCTGAGGCACGGAAGACTCACTGCTGGCACTCCTAAGTCTGCCACCTCTTCCCTAGGTGGTGGTCAGGGTGGTACCCATGTTCAAGGAGAGGGCAGTGGTGTGTGACGAGAATCCAGGAATGGTTTTCATTGGCCACCAGAGAACCAGGCAAAGGGCTTCTGTATCTTTCCTCAGGACACACAGGCCACCAAGCTTCTAAACACAGGGACATACCACTTTCCTGTTCCTGCTCATTGCTCAGTCAGGTGCAGAGCTAAAGGACCAGGCAGGAAAAGGGGTCCTCCCGTTCCGTGGCTCAGCTCAAGCCTGCCGCTTTGCCTCTCCTCTGCTGTGCTCTCCTGTGGGGCTGGGGAGGGGGAGGGTGTGGGGGGCAGGTGGGGGCTACCTGAGCAGACTAGGAACATTGTTCTGTAGAGGCTGAGGCTGCCCCTCTTAGTCATCCAAATCCTGGCTGCAGGCAGTAGCGTTGTCACCTTTAAAATTCCTGCGTGTTGGTGAATGCATGCGTCTCCTTCTGGAAGCCAGTTCCTGGTGCTGAGTCACAGCCTAGAGCCTTAAGGAGAAAGACCCACATGTGGGGCAGGCACTGTAGTTGACGCCTATCCAATAGTGTTCCCTTTAGGAGGCAACACTCATCTTTGGGGAGAATGCATTGCCTCTCCATTTAGCTAATTCTCAGGACTTCCCCAACTGTGCACTCCAGCCCACACAGGGCTGTCTTTCCCTGGGCCTGCTGGGCTGGAGCTGGTGTGAGCTCAGGACAGCATGAGACAGATAGGCAGGCTTCTATGTGCTGGATCCTCTGTCATTTGCTGCACTGTGCAGGAGCCTGACTGCCCATGGGTTTAAATCCCCCAAAGACTCTTCCTAGCCATATAGTGCCGAGAATTAGCCGGCTCTAAGAAGACTCATCCCCAGTTGGGGTCACAAGACGAGAAGCATTGTAGACTGCTTCTTGGGTGGGGATATCAGGGCACAGGAGGGTTTCGACAGGCTTGATGGAATACCTTGACCAGTCAGAGCCCCGGAGTCTTGTACCTGCAATGCCCACACTGAGCACAGGGCTCCCTGAGTCTTGTGCTTTGCCCTCCTAACTGTGTATTCTCTCTCCTGGGGCCTCTGACGTTCTCCGGCAGGGTGCAGGGTGCACTGCCCTTGTGGTGGCTGTGGTTGCCCGCAAGCTCGAACTCACCAAAGCAGAGAAGCACGTTCACAACTTCATGATGGACACTCAGCTCACCAAACGGGTAAGACGCCTCATGACCATACCTTCATGTCAGAAAGAGACCACACACCAGGTGTGGATGAGCAGTTGGGGGAGCCCCAGCTCAGGCCTTCGGCTCCTCGTCCACGAGTGAATCCCATCAGACCAGGCGAGCCACCATTAAGTCACTGTATGTGTCAAGCAACCAAATCATTTTCCTGGTGATTAGATAAATAGCACACAGTCATGGAAGCTGCCTCCCTGCCTGATGGGGCCACATCAATCAGCCAGTATGGTGCTGTTTTTTCTATGCTCAAATATTTTCATGATTCTCATTAAGAAGGGCAATATAAAGCCTTAAAATTATCCTGGATATATATCTAAAGCCAACCCCTTTGTAAAAGCCATTTAAAGAGATCATTGCAGTAGAGCCCACATCCCAAATATTGTTGCTTATCAAAATGGCATCATCCGGCTTTCCCCTTTGGGTTTTCTGGATAATGGCTCTCACTTGTAGCCTTATGAGCATGGCTTAGGAAGAAGGTAAGTTGAAAATACAGGAATGGGCGATTAGCTGCTGCTCACACACTCCCACTGGGTTGTCAGAGCAAAGGAAGACCATTTAAGCCAGGCACAGCGATCCCAGAACACAAGCGGCTGAGGGAGGAGGACTGTTTCAAGTTTGAAGTCAGACTGGGCCACCTAGCAAATCCTGCCTTAAAACAAAATGAAAGACAAGCAAAAATTAATAAGGCTCCTTTAGAACAGAGAAAGGATAAGGCTTCTGGGAACAACAGACCCAATAAACTAGGTAGGAGCTGTTTCTTCAACGACAGCTTTCATGCAATCTTGAAACAAGTGGCTGCCTGAAGGGTAGTCAGGTGTATGACCTCGTGAGAGGCTGCTCTTCTCAAGACACAAAACCAGGACCCCGTGCCCGACTCAGACCCTGGGCCCCAGGGAAACATGTTAAGGGGACATGAGTCCACAGCAAGTCTACAGTCTTAGCTGAGGATTTGAAGGCTGCATGAATTCTTCTGTGACTGACGTTCCAAAGTGGTAAGAATGTTTCTGTAATAGAGACAGGCAGGAAGACAGAACAAAAACAGACCTGAGAAGGAGCCGGCGGCTGGCTGGGGGAAGCCAGTACAGTGTGCGGTTGCCAGGGTCTCTCAGCTTCTCAGCAGAATTGTTTACAGCCTTTGATTGTTGGGTCTTTGATTGGGGCTTCTTTAAAAGAGCTACCATGGATATGAACCTGTACAAGGAAATTTTTCATATCGTTGGCATGCAGACCACAGGAGCATCATGGCCCCCAAGCCACCAGCCAGACAAAAACACAGAGCTCCAGCGTGACAGTACGTGGTCCTGCCACCCAGCAGCGCTCACAGCAAATGCTGCGAGCACCCTCATCCTCAGCCCCCTCTCCGAGTGTGCCACGGACACACTCAGCAGCCGGGGAGGCTAGGGGTGTGAACTGCCCAGGTGCCAGCGCTAGGGGTGTGAACAACTGCCCAGGTGCCAGCGCTAGGGGTGTGAACTGCCCAGGTGCCAGCGCCCTCCTGAGTCAGCTCAGCTTCCCACTTCGCAGCCCCACAAGCCAGGGAAGAGGGGTTTTGCCTCCCGCTCTTCTCAGAGGTTCTTTGCTAAGAACGGGAACGTTAGCATTCTCTGTTTACTCTCCTTTGTCCTTTCCATTCTTCACCCAGTAAATCAGACACCAGAGGGAAATAAAACCAAGGAAAGCCGGCTCTCTCGCGGGCCGGGGAAGTAAGCACATTTTTTTTTTTCCTGCACTATAATTGTAGAAGGAGATGAGGTTGTGGTTGCTAATTTCAATCTTTCAAAAATAATTCACTAAAATCATCTTCAAGTTCAGTCACTTTTGGAGGAACAGGGCTGAAAATCAAATCCACAGATATTTATTGCTCATCTGTGAGTGCAAGGTGCCTTCTTAATCGAATAACATCTCGCTCTTCTCAGAACATTCAAACCCACAGAAACGTCCCTCTAATATCTTACATCGTTTCCCAGAGAAATAAACACAAGGGGAGGACTCTCACAAAGGGAGACTTTCGAAGCTGGCACTACTGAGACTTTATAGCCATCCTTCCATGTGACCTTGACAGAACTCAAGCTGGCTCTGACCTCTCACACCCAGGGTAGCCCCAGAGGGTCCTAAGCTGCCCTTTGCCCTTTCCAACCGGCTGTATGTCCAGCTGCAGTGACTCATGGGCCAATGAGATGCCAAGCTCAAGTCTGTGCCCAAGACTCCAGTGAGTTCTCAGAGAATGGTCCAGAGGAAAGCAGCTGCCATGCCTGTTGCCCTTCAGTAGTGGACAGTTAGTAGGCTAACCCGACAAAAGCAACCTCTTGCAGGTATATGCAATATGAACCCCTCAAACATCTAAGCAGAAAGAAACCATGAATCGTACGTCGCCTGTGGATCATAAAAATGCAAATCATTCTCATGTTAATTTATCACCTGTCTAACTTCAGCCCAGCCTCTCCGGGTAGCACAGGCTGTTGGTATCTGGTTACAAGTCAATGGGTGGACCCCGACTAACAGAGATGAGAAACATCACGTTTTTCATGAGAGACTGCCAGCCAACCTGGCAGAGCTTGAGCGGAGGTGCCCATTATGACCGGAACTGGAGCTGGCAGCAGGAAGGGTGTACTCATTTCTGACTTTCCCAAACCCATATCACCTTTCACCTAAATAACTTAACCTTGGTGGCAATGTCACTTCTGTGTTTAATGGGATCATGTCTCCCCACACTGACTTTTCTGTCACTGCCGCTGTTAACCTATAATTATAACTTGCTGCCAACCCCTGTGCTACTCCATAATATCTAAGGAAGTGACACGCAGTGACACTACATGGACAGGAGATGGCCCAAGTACCTCCCTGACTCCCCACTCAGACCTGAGGTAGCTCTCTCTAGTCAGTGTGATAAGTGCGTGCCTCTGGCTTGGGGTGGCCTCCTTCTCCTTGCAGAAGGGTTCCTCATCCGCTAGAATCTCACTGAACTACATTTCTCATGATATCAGTCAGTAAAGCCAAACCTAGCAGCCCTGAACTATTTCTGGCTCCTGACTCTCCAGGGTATCTAACTAACATCAATGTCCCTCCAGTGTCTAGTCCCAAAGACAGTGCCAGGTCTGACTGGTCTGTTCCTTGCAGCCCACAGGGCTCACTTGTGCACCGTGGCTGTTCACACACAATGATGCCTCCCAGGCTCTTCTTGCCCATCCATAAAGCTCCCTCGTCATGGTCTCCCTGCCATAGGATCTGATTATCTTGCATCCACTCGTCAGCCTCCCCCAAAGTGCGGTCACCGGGCACTTTGCTTTCCTTTAGACCTGATTTCACCCTGAACATATCGCTACCACACTGAAAAACCTCGGGCAGACCTGCTGAACAGTCCTAAATAAAACTTGAACTCTGAGAAAACGTCAAAGGCTGGGGAAAACTGTTTCCAGCAGGCTTACTCAAAGACTTACTCTCAGCAGGGGTGTTTTATAGGGAAACAGAATGGCAGTCACTGTTCCGCAGATGGATGGCCCACAGCTGGTCTGGCTCCTGAGTAGATCCCCAGAACAAGCCTTTCTCTGTAGACTTCATTAGGTAATCAAACTTGCCATTACCAAGGATGCGAATTCTCCCACAAGAGGATTGCAAATGACATTCCCACAAAGGCGGTGGCCCAGAGAGACTGGACATGGTGTTTCTTTACTGACAGGAGTAGAAAGGCAGCCTTCCCAAATGGGAAAGACTCTGGGGATGAGCAGAGTGAACACTCAGACTCATAGAGGGGCGAGGAGGGAGGGGTGGATGCCTGGCATGTGCAGCTGGCTGTGCCACCCGGGATCTGGTTGGTCCTCCAGCCATCACCCAATGCGGTCAGTTCATTGAGGTTTGCATGGCTGTGAGGGTCCCCAGCCTGCCTGGGAGGAGCCAGTCTGATTCTACATTGGTCGTGTAGCCTATTAATATCACTGTGGATGATCTGCCATTTATCACAAGTCGCTCCAGGTAGAGCTCCAACTCCAACACTGAAACACAAAATACATCTCCCCATTCCAGATTCCTACCAAAAAAGGGGATGGAGCCCTGTCCAGGTGAGGCAGTGAATGTGGATTAGGATGTAGGAAAGACAAGGAGGTGTAAACAGGGTGGAGAGAAAGAGAGAGAGAGAGAGAGAGAGAGAGAGAGAGAGAGAGAGAGAGAGAGAGAGAGAGCAGTCTCAGGAAGTCAGCCAGAAGTCAGTGGAGGAAGATGAGGGATGAGTGGGCTGCCGGGCTGAAGGGAGCAGCCTCCCCATACAGTTCTAGTTATAATGGACACCTCCAATCAAGCTCTTGACAGGCTGGCTGGCTCCCAGTCTCTCAACGTGATATCTCTCATCTCTGTTAGTTGGGGTCCACCCATTGACTCGTTGGGGTAGGAAAGCCATAGCTGCCAGGCTGACCTGTATTCCCCCTTTGCCCTTTCCAATCAAGAGGGACACTGCTCCCCAGTAGGGCTCCTGGCAGCAGAGCTGGGGATCCACCAGTGGGTGAATTATTCTGTTGGCTTCCCGTGGCCACTGAGGCCATGGTTACTCAAGAAAGGAGCTCTTTTTATCCTCCTTGCACCCTGGCCACTCTCCCTGTGACTCACAGCCCTTCTGTAATACCTTGTGGTAGTTACCCTGGCAGAGAGGTAGCCAGAGCAGCCTGTAACATGGGATGCCGTGGTCAAGAGTGCAGAGACTTATGTCCTCTTGCATGCTTTCTTTTCTTGGGGACTGGGGCCATGAGAAGAAGCTGCTACATATTGGAAAAGCAATGCCAGTAAAGTGACAATAGGCCTATGATATGACTCAGTAGAAAAGGGTACTTGCCACCAAGCCTGTTGACCTAAGTTTGATCCCTGGGACCCCATGGTAGAAGGAAAGAGCTGACTAAGTGGAGTTTTCCTGTTCCACAGCCGCTCTCAAATAAACATTGAGGCTTATATTATAAATGCTCAGCCAATAGCTCAGGCTTATTACTAACTAGCTCTTACATTTTAAGTTAACCCATATTCCTTAGTTATGCCCTGTCATGCATTGGTATATTTATTAGCATGGCACAGTTATCTCCTGCTTCCTCTGTGGCTGGTGACTCCAGACTCTGCCCTCCTTCCTCCCAGCATTTTCAGTTTGGCTTCCCTGCCTAACTTTATCCTGTCCAGTTATTGGCTAGTCAGAGTCTTTATTAAACCAATCACAGCAACATATATTTACACAGTGAACAGAAAGATTATTCCACAACAGTGGTTCATACACCACCCCCACAATAAACAGATAAATGTAACAACAGATACAAGAAAACAAAATGACTGTGCATTGAAACATACCATGGCCAGGCTTTATGCTAAATGTTCTATGTGTATTTCCATTTAATCAACACAGGGGTCTGTCTTGCCGATGAATAGCACTTGTAAGACTCTGGCCCTGAGTCATGCTTTAATTTTCTTTAAAGCATGTAGTATCTGATTCCATATTTTTAGCTGCATCCTTCCTCACCCAAAGATTATAAATTCCATGACAGCAAAAATACTATTAGTTCACCAGGAGTAGTAGTGAACACTTGTGATCCCCAGAAGCTGTGGCAGAGGATTTTACGTTTGAAGTCAGTCTGGAAGAATTGTGAGGTCAAGTTTGGTCTAGGCTACATCATGAGACCCAGGTTTTTGTTTGTTTTAAGAGAATGCTATTGATATGTTGGTCTTTATACTCTCACCTTCTAGAACAGTGTCTGGCTCATCATAGGTACACACTAATATTCATTAATTGTCCTTTAAATGGGTGGAGAAAATAAATCTCAGAGAGTTCAGCAATGGAGCCAAGGTGGAGTTAACAACCCACCACTCACCACATTTATCTGGAGATTAATATGTGAGATAATGCAGGTGTCAGTGTTCTCTAAAGCCTGGCACAGTGCTTGGTAAGATGTAACTCACAGTTATTTGGGAGATCTTCCTTGGACCTGTTTCTTCCCCAGGCCCACTAATATGAAGAGTCCTTCCTAGCCAGGTATGGTGGTATATTCCTTTAATCCCAGCACTCAGAAAGCAAGACAGGTGGATCTCTGTAGGCCAACTTGGTCTACATAACAAGTCCCAGGCTTTCCAGGACTGTGTGGTGAGACCCTTTCTCAAAACGAAACAAAACAAGTCCTTCTTGTAGTATATGGACCCTAAGCATAGTGAAAACAGCAATATGGAAGACAGGGAGCTTAGAGACTCAGTGAGCGCTGTCAGCCGGCATGCTTACAGGTCTGCAAGCCAGAGAGCTGGCCTTTCACACGTAAAAGATCCTTACCTAGCCTCCTTCAAAGAGATCTCAACTAAGCCTTTCAGAGCCAACCTAAGCCAGCTCACTGCTTCCCTCT
Organism: Microtus ochrogaster; assembly: GCF_000317375.1. Lineage (NCBI taxonomy): Eukaryota > Metazoa > Chordata > Mammalia > Rodentia > Cricetidae > Microtus > Microtus ochrogaster. The sequence continues at coordinate 3,556,367 of NW_004949114.1, forward strand.
CAAGCCCTGACCCTCCCAACGCTGCATCCTGGGAAGATCTTTTAGGTCAGGAGAATTCAGAGGTACCTAAGTCTCCGCGAGGGAAAGGTGTCTCCACACTGTGGAGGCTGAGCAGGCCCCAAGAGGGGCTGAAATGGTGCTGTCTTCTCAACCGTGCTCAGAGTCAGGCGCCGGGTGACATGGAGGGAGACCCATGCAGTTAAAAGCCTATTGCTTTTCCTTGCGCAGATATTGATCTGCTTAGCTCTGCGCCGGGCTGTTTGCTCGCAGTTAATTTCAGTCAGCGCAAGGCTTGCATTTAACATCATCTCCCCGAATACTCAGGGGCCTCCCTCCCAAGTCTGTGAAGACGGATCTGATGTTTCCCTGCCGCCCGGGCAAACTGTGACTTCAGGATCTTTTTCATTTAGGCTGGAGTTAAAGGCGAGCATTGAAGTCTGCGTTCTGTCGGGTGGCTGAATGGGGGCCAGGATGACTTTAAAAATCAAGACAGAAACCAAACTAGCATCCTTCCCAGTTCCTTGATCCTGGGAAAGAGGAAATAGTTCTGTTTGAATTCAGACGAAGTCCAGACCTGCCTCCCTTCGGACCATACAAGAATTATATGCACCCCTTGGACCTGACTCTTGATTAGACTTGGCCATTAACTCCCTGTGTGAGTCTAGCCTTTCATTCCATCTCTGAACTGCTTCCTTCTGTTTTAAGTGGGGAACTTGAGTTGTATAATAATAACTAATATCTTTCTGGCACTTTAAGATTTATATAGTGCTCAAATCCACGTTGACGGTTTGCTGTTGGTAAGCTGAGGGACCGGGGTGTGTGTGTGTGTGAGAGCCCAAGATGTCTTCCCTTCATCTTCGGGATAATTAAGCTGAGGGACTGGGGTGTGTGTGTGTGTGAGCCCAAGATGTCTTCCCTTCATTGTCAGGATAGTTAAGCTGAGGGACTGGGGTGTGTGTATGTTAGCCCAAGATGTCTTCCCTTCATCATCAGGATAATCAAGCATTTGCTCCTAAACTGCTTCATGATGCACAGGCCACACAGGCTTTCCCATGCCAAGTGTTTGTTGGCAGGACACAGGGACCATTGTCAAAGGCTTGTCTGTTTTGTTATCCGGTGGCTCTGTGAGCATTCCTCAGAAGGGACTGTGTGACTAGGGCCTGGCCCATCCTATGAAGGCTTAGGCAGGCTCGTTCCCTCCTTCCTATCTTTAAGGCTTTCCTCAGAGGACAAACACCTGTGGAAACTGAAAAGATCCTATATGCCCATCCCTTTAAAGGACAGCAGCAGCATCTTCTCTGCCAGGAGAAAGCCCTTCCTGATCTGCCACCTCTTTAGCCAACCAGAGCCAAGGACCAGAGTCAGTCATCTGCTTGCCCCTCCTTGCTAGCCAGACACGAGCCAATCCCAACCTCAAGTCACTACCAGTCAAACAAGAAAGTGCCAGGGTGCGTACAAATGGATGGAAATAGAAAACACTATCCTGAGTGAGGTAAGCCAGACCCAAAAAGAGGAACATGGGATGTACTCACTCATATTTG
>NW_004949114.1:3558530-3579263 GCF_000317375.1 Microtus ochrogaster
AATAAAAAAATAAAAAAATAAAAAAAATAAAAAAAAAGAAAGTGCCAGGGGTGGGCCAATGGAAGGTTTAAAACCATTTTCACTGATTTTTTTTTTTACTGAATAACCATGAAAAAAAGCAATATTTATGTCACTTAAACATTCCTGAGAAGACTTAGATGTTCTTTTAAAAATCATGTCAGTGCCAATGAAGAGTATAAGCCATCCTTAGTGAAAGATTTGTGAAACACACACAGTCAGCCTGCAAAGCGTTGCTTCCCAGGCCTTCCCACACGTCTCAGCATGTTAGCTACGCCCCATCTGTTGGCGTTGGTCTGAGAAGCTGGTCTGTGCTCTCTGATTTTGTTAAAATCCTATCTGGCAAGCCACCTGATCTTTCCTGGCTGGTCTCCTCACTTTCAGGCTCTGGGCCTGTGGTCCTCTGCCACTGTGCGTGGCTGACAGAAACGGAGATGGTTAATGAAAAATATGTTCAGCTCGCACTTAATAAGGAGTGTTTTCGCTTGTTCTTGCCACTAAGTGCTGAAGATGTCTGTGTTTGGATTAAAACTTTGTCCCCTGCCATCTGGGTGCCATTGATATGTCTCAGCTCGGTCGTGAGCTGGATGATATCAGTGGTTTCCATGTCAACAGATGACAGAGTTGTGTGTGGAGCTGTGTGACTGTGGTGCCCAGGAAGCTCGTCCCAGGGACACAACTGTGCTCTCACACCTAGGTATCTCCCCTGATTCTCCACATCCCTGGGCTGCTTTCAGGTTTGTGCCAATTGCATTTACATGTGAAATTGGAGCACACAATCTTTGGTCGTTTAGGAAAGGAGCAGTGGTACCTGTCACTGCGACAAAAGACATCTCCTCAAAGACACCTTTTTAAATCTCCACTTGGTAGGGAGCCTGTTACTCTCAAGTGTGGCATCCTGGATGTGAGGGCATAGACGGTATTTATTGATCCAAACTGTACCCCAGACTTCAAGGGCTTGCTAAGCAGCCTGTCTAAATATAGCATCAGCAATGGCGGCCGAGAGGCAGTGATGAAACCATTAAGGAGGAGAAATACCTCTCAACTCCAAGCTCCAGTTTCCTGCGTCTGCTCCAAGATTAATAAAAGATGCATTTTAATCTAGTCTCAGAGTTTCCTGCTCTTGATGGAGAAGAGATCTCTGAGGAAACATTTTCCCAGGAGGGGGATGGCAACCACATGTGTAGGAAAAACATACTGTGTGAACCCAGGACTCCACCTGACAGCCCCTTGTTTTCTTTCCCTTAGATCAAGAATGCCGCCGCTAACGTCCTGCGGGAAACATGGCTAATCTATAAACACACAAAGCTGCTAAAGAAGATTGACCACGCCAAAGTCAGGAAACATCAGAGGAAGTTCCTCCAAGCGATCCACCAGTGAGTACCAGAGCCGTGTGCTGTGTAGCCAAACTGAGTGTGGGATCCCACAGTTCAGCTGCATCTTCTCAAACCAGGGAGGTGCGGAAGAATCTGCTATGTTCTACTCCCAGACCAGGCTCTTCTGTCACTCACTGCCCTGTGAGGCAGCAGGCAGGCTGCTGTGGGAGGGTAAAGGTCAGAGCAAGGGCCTACGGGCTCTCATGCTACCCAGACACACATGCGCACGTATGTGCAGACATACATATACACACACAGACAGACACACATATACACACATAGAGACACATACACACATATGCACAGGCATACATGGACATACACAGACACACATTTATACACACATAAAGACACAGACACACATATATACACACACAGAGACACATATACACACACATAGAGACACATACACACATATACACAGATACACATATATACACACAGAGACACATACACACATATGCACAGATACACATGAACATACACACATGCACAGGGACACATGTACAGACATGCACAGACATATATATACAGGCACATATACACATAGATGTATACACATATGCACAGAAACAAACACATATATACAGACTTGAGTGCCTCCACACGTATGTGTGTTCATACACACACACGTGCGCGCACACACACACACACACACACACACACACACACACTACAACTCCAGGGAGGAACCAGTGTTCCTTTTGTAATCAAGGAATAAGTTCTTTTAAGTATAGTAGAAAGCTGGGTATGGCAGTGCATGACTATAATCCCCAAACTCAAAAGGCTGAGGCTGGAGGATCACCGTGAATTGAAAGCCACCCAGGACTACAAATTCAGTTTGAGGTCAGTTTGGGTTACAAATTGAGACCCTGCCTCCCACCCCCAATAAATATATAAATGAATAAATAAACAGGGCAGAGAAAGCTAAGAAAAAAATTGTTCTGATCCAAAGGTTTGGGAAGGCTGGGTGGTCAGGAAGACATTCGTGGTGGTAGAAGAACCCAGACAAAGGCATGGGAGCCCTGGAATGGCTTGAGAACAGCAAGGAAGGGAAAGTGACAAGGCAGTCTGGATGGAGTTTGCTTTCTGGGGCCCTGACAAGTCTAATTGTGACAGCGCTGTCTGTGCTCAAGGTCCCAGTGCTAAGTTCCGAGCTCAGGTGCAATGAAGGGCTGACGCTTACTGTGAACTTGAACTACCTGTTCCAACTCTTCTCCACAGACTGAGGGGTGTCAAGATGGAACAAAGGAAGCTGAGTGACCAAGCCAACACCCTGGTGGACCTTTCCAAGGTGAGTGGAATCCAGGACAGGCCTGGCCCATGTCCACAGAGCCAGTGCAGGGACAGGAAGGCAAAGACAGCTCTCTTTGATGGGCAAACACCCAGGCTCATGCTTTGCATCTGTAATCTACCGGTGTGTCCTGTCTTCGGCATTTGTTTCTAAGTTAAGGAGCTCAGATTTGTCTTTGTCATAGCTCATTAGCTAACCCAGTTCTTGCTGGTGTGTTTATTAGCTGTGCATGGGAGGGGGGGAGCTTCTAAAGATGACTGAAGACATACAGGAAGCACCTTAGTGAGGACCAGATGGGACAAGGGCCCTACAGATGACCTGGTTATATAGACTTCAGATGGTTCTTTTCAATTTATTGTTATAATAGAAATTCATTTTCCTGTGCCTTCTGATCCTGACAGCCCAGGTTTTCCTGCCTGACACAAATTGATTGTGTGTGTGTGTGTGTGTGTGTGTGTGTGTGTGTGTGTGTGTGTGTTTCACCACAGGCAGGCAGCTGACAGTGAACATGGAGGTTCTAAGAACCGAAGATCTTAAGGCTCAATATGGCACTGTGTCTCAGCGTTTCTTGTCTTTAGTGCCATAAGGAGCACAAAAGAGACTCTCTTCTTGAAAATCAGCACCATAGGGCTGAGCGTGGGCAATCTGACCAGGAGCTCCCACCCCCACCTCCAAGCCTTCTCATAGAAATTATATAGCAAGTGCATAGCCCAGGGCCAGGCTGGCAGAACATTCCAGCAGATGTCAATTGTAATGGACCCTCATTCCCTGGGACAGCAAAGGAAACTCCCCCAGGTCAATTAGGCACCCTTTGAAAAGAGCCTGCAAGCAGAAATTACTGGTCGCTGGGCCTTGTGCGGGTGCCTCTTTCTGGAGGGATCAAGGCCAAGAAAGGGCCTCCTATGCCTGGGAGGACTTCAGTCACAGCTGGGGAGACGCCCATAGACCCCCATGCCAGTGGGGGGGGGGCTTTCAGGTGGAATGTGGGGTTTCCCAGATCCCAATGTGGGAGGAGGTGAATGGACCCCTGAAGTCTTGGACATGTTGGTTAATCCTCTAGATTCCAGTTACCAAAACTACTAGAAGTACATTGTAAACGGAACCATTTATTCCAAGGAGGTAAGGGATTCTCAGGAGACTCTCTCACACTAGCTCCTCTCTCCTGCTCAGGTGCTGTTCAAAGAGCCAGCTTCTCCACCCCCACTCCATCTCCCTGCAACCCAGGTCACCCTGGGTTTAACTGACTTTCTTTTGTTCTTAATTCTAAATTCTCAAGAGAGGTGATTAAGGGCAGTAGTGGCACTGGCCTTTAATCCCAGCACTCGGAGGCAGAGGCAGGGGGATCTCTGTGAGTTTGAGGCCAGCCTGGTCTACAAGAGCTAGTTCCAGGGTAGGCTTCAAAGCTATAGAGAAACCCTGTCTTGAAAAACCAGAGAGAGAGAGAGAGAGAGAGAGAGAGAGGATTTGATTGTATAGTGTGAGTCACATGTCTGCCTTTAGACAAATCAGCTGTGGCTGGGAAGAAAAAACCAGCTAGGATCCATTCTGTGAGCCTTGGGTGTGTCTCAGTGAGATGCCCCAAGATATTTCTTCAAGGGCTAGCAATGTTTGCCATCCCCCTCTCACCAATAGGACACCCTGTGGCTGATACTCCCCCAGGAGTATCAGGCAAACACAAGCTTTGCGTTCATCTTGCTGCAGTGCTGCCCAGTCTCTCGGAGATGGACTGTCTGGTTGATGGGCTGAAAGAGACGGCTTGGCAATGAGACACTATGTGCAAGCGTGAGTTCGAATGCCCAGTGCCCACAATGAGCCAGGCAGAGCTGCCTGTGCCTGCAACTTCAGCACTGGTTGGCAGAGAAAGTGAAGTCTGGTGGCCAGTTCTAGCTTAGCCAAAGACAGCAGTTTCTGGTTTGATGAGAGGCCCTGTTTCAAGGGAAGAAGGCAGAGAAGAATAGAGAAAGATATTCTACGTCCTCCTCTGGCTTCTACATGCTTGCATTGTGTACTGGCACCCACAGTATCACGTGTATCCAACACGCACACACACATACATGCACACACACATACACACACACACACACATGCACGCACTCACGCACACACACAGTGAGTTAGAAAGACACTCTCCTGTATTGTATTGGGAAATTGAGCCATATATAAGTGGCGAGTGAAGTACACTGGAGTAAAGAATGTGCAGAGCCATCGTGAGGGACGTGCGTACTGAGGAGTGGCCTCTGACAGCCATCCACCTAGTCTTTGTCTTTTCCTCCCATGAGACCAGCCTAGATTCAGCAGCAATTGTGTGTGTTTCACGTTGGTCTCCATTTGCTCAGCATCCTGTTGTCAAGCACTGGCAAGAGAGAGAGCATGATGACGTCATGCCTGCTCCCTTCCCTTTGTATTTCAACTCCTGACTCCTCTCCTCCCCACCTCTGTGCTTTGTTCCTCCCTAAATTAAGACTGTGGCCTCCTGCCAGGTGGCAGTGGTGGCACATGCCCCTAATCCCAGCCCTTGGGAGGCAGAGGCAGGCGGAGAGAGTTCAAAGCCAGCCTGGTCTACAAGAGCTAGTCCTAGGACAGGCTCCAAAGCTACAGAGAAACCCTCCAAAGCTACAGAGAAACCCTGTCTTAAAAAAAAAAAAAAAACAAAGAACGTGGCCTCCCAACGGCATTTTCTATATCAAACAGGCCCCATTTATGGTGACAGAGCAGAGAGGTCTCGGACCCCTCGCCCAGTTGCTTCGGTTTCTTCCATGGAGATGTAAAAACAACCCCCAGCATCTAAGATAGGAACTTTAAACATACTTTGTGAGCTGGGGGGGGGTCTGATTATAAACACAGATAAGGAAACCAGACCCAAGGAGCAAGATGACAATCACCCAGTCACTGTAGTTCATCAGGGTGCTCCTCACCACCAGCTTGGGATGCGGGGTTCAGCCATTCTGAGGGGACCATATCCAGTGACGAGGAACTTGTCTACTCAGGTTACCCTTTCTCTGGGGACGTCACCCTTTTCCTAGAGAGGAGCTGTCTCCGTACCCACTCCTCCAGTATTCCAAGAGCAGGGGTGGGGGCTCTCCTGCGTTTCACTGCCTCCCCTTCTTCTCCCCTGCTGCCTGTGTCTGTCCTGCCTTTCTCCTCTCACCCTGCTTCCTGCTCCTCTGGCCTCTGGGGTCACTGTGGCGTCCACATCCTCCTAGATCAGTGTTCTCAACCTTCCTAATGCTGTGACCTCTTAATACAGTTCCTGGTGTTGTGGTAATCCCCAACCATAAGATTACTTTATTGCTACTTTGTAACTGTAATTTTGCTACTGTTACAGATCATAATGTAAACATCTGGGATCACAACCCACAGGTTGAGAACTGCTATCCTAGAGTAATGACAGGTGAAATGAGATTAGGGTCCCACTGTGGGTCCCACAGGGACAGAGCTCCCCTCCCCAGGGTACTGCCATCAGAACCCCTTTTTCTCACTCTGGGAGTGTGAGACCCTCTCAATTTTACTCTCAAGTTTGAACCAACACCCCCGGTGCATGTTGACTGGATTTTGTATAGTCTAGGATCCTGCAGCTGGCACAGGAACCACAGGCGTCGTGCAGGGAGTTCTGCTAGTGCGTGGGACCAAAGAACACTGTGGACAGTGTTGGGGTAGGACACCATCAGGAGCACCCTCGAGGCACTGTTTGCTAGGCGTGTAGAAGGCAGGACTGCTCCAAGGAGTCAAGTGTGATCTAATCACCAAGACCTCAGCCAGGTGTCATGGGCTTTTTACCTCCTCTCAGGCCAAGAAACAGAAGGGTGGCTCCTCAGCAGGGCAGCCCCTTCTGGTCCAGAATCATGCCTGAGGCATTAATTACATTTTATATTCTGATTGCTGGATAGAAAAGGGGATGGGGTAGGGTGGGGATGCAATCTCATAACTATGTGTAGTTATTAACTTCCGTTTTATGAGGAGGCCGGGATAAGGGAGGATAAGGGGCCTGCTAGTGAGCCGAAGGTTTTCAGCTTCAATCCTGACTTGTTCATTGTGAGTCTATGGCATTGGCCACCCCATCTCAGTGCCTTTTCTTGAGCCAGCCCTCTCTATGAATATGAGAGCCATTTAGAGCTGCATTCCACGTAAGAAAAAAGAGGAATGTTTCTTTTCTTCCATGCATATGTACTGTTTCAAACTGATAATTGAGTTGAACGTGGTCACCCCTGTCTTTAATCCCAGCACTCAGGAGGCAGAGACAGATGGAGCTCTATGAGATCAAGACCAGCCTGGTCTACATACTGAGTTCCAGGTCATCCAGGGTTACACAGTGAGACCCTCAATCAAAAGAACAAAACAAAACAAATTATAAAATTGATCATTGATACCCCACCCCTCTAAAAATACAAAAATAGTGCCCCTCAGCCTGCCCACCACCTGGAAAGTCCTAGAGTTGACCTTTGGTGACATGGGACACAGCTGGGTGGAGGTGGCTTCTGCTGCAAAGTGGAGGGCTTTTCACCTCTCCACGGCGTGTTCCTCTGTGGTGACGGTCTCCTTCTGTCTTCACCTCTCCACGGCGTGTTCCTCTGTGGTGATGGTCTCCTTCTGTCTTCCACTCTGACTCCTCCAGATGCAGAACGTCATGTACGACCTAATCACGGAGCTCAATGATCGGAGTGAAGACCTGGAGAAGCAGATCGGCAGCCTGGAAGCCAAGCTGGAGCACCTCACGGCCAGCTTCAACTCCCTGCCCCTACTCATCGCAGACACCCTGCGCCAGCAACAGCAGCAGCTGCTCACTGCCTTCGTGGAGGCCCGAGGCGTCAGTGTGGCAGTGGGAACTAGCCACGCACCTCCCTCTGACAGCCCGATAGGGATCAGCTCCACCTCCTTCCCAACCCCGTACACAAGTTCAAGCAGTTGCTAAATAAAACTCCCCACTCCAGAAGCATTACCCATAGGTCTTAAGATGCAAATCAACTCCTGGTCACTTTGCTATCAAGGAAGTTTCAGACCAGGGACGGAAGGAAGAGAAGTGGAGCTGATGAACTAATTCACGTTCTTTCGGCGTGCTTGGTTCGATTTGCCTTGAAACCAGACGTCTAATCTCTGTTTAGGTGCCTCTACTTGGGAGCTGGAAGAGGAGGTGACTGGAAGCAACACCTCTGTCAGGGCCCTTGCTGCAGAGCTGGCGGAGGACAGAAATCCCTACTCAATCTCAGGTTTTCACAGGGAGGTGGGGAGGGGCAGCCACTCTGAGGCAGCTGAAAGTGGGGTGCATTGGGCAAGGGTGGTATCAGGTTTGGGAAAGGAACTCCTGGCTGCCTTGGGACCTTAGAGGCGTCTCTCCCATCCTTTTGTCCAAGAAAGCCCCTGGGTGGTAAAAGTAAAAAGAGAGCTGCCCAGAACTTTCCAAAATGGACATAGCCAAATTAGATTGGGGTGGGGGGTTGCATAGACAAATGAAAAGCCAGATTTTCCACCCAATAATACTATTGAACACACACACACAGATGTTCCATCTAGGTCCTTTTTTCTTTGAGTTGAGCCCAATGAAAGGGACCTGGTTCCTTGCTGTGCACACGGTGAGGAAGGTCTAAATTTGCATTGAGATGAAGTGTGAGGTGTGTTTGGTAGAAGTTAGCAGGTCCTGGCCACATTCTACGTGACTTAAGATTTGGGTCCCTCCTCCACAATGTCCTAGACACATGCCTTGCCTGATTCTAGTGTGTGCCATCCCCAAACTGTTGGCATTCTGGAGAGAGAAGCAGATGTCTAAAAATAACGATTTCCCAGAGTTTTCTTCCAGCCAAATAAGCTGTGTCTGATGGGCCCTGAGTTCTCAGGGGTCTGTATGTGGGAGACGAGAGTGTGCCTGATGCCACCATAGTGAACAGAACTGCTGTCCGGGCTTTGCTGAGGTATCATCACCCAGATGTAGGATCGTGAAAGGGTCAGTTACTGAGTTGGGCGAAGGATGGAGAGTGTTCCTGTGGTCCCCTCTACCTTACCTGGACTCACCTCAAAATGAAACACTGTGAGAGCACAGGGAGCCCCAGGACGTGCGTAAATGAGGGGTTCATTTGTTAGAAGCCTGTTTCTGTTCTGTCGTGTTTGTTTTGCGGCGAAAACTACTCCACTGAATCTCAAAGCCTATAGACTCCAGAACCATCTAGATCCAGGCTAGGGATAGGCGCTCTGCTTGCTTCACTGCCCTGTGATCTGACCATACACAGCATCTGGGAGGTGAGAACTGCCAGTTACCACTTTCCCCATTCTGAGGTCCTTGATTTCTGCTTGTAAGAAGTTATGTATGGAGTAATTCATCTGTCTTTGGTAGAACAAAAGGGTGTTATCTGTGTCTGGTTGCTATCTTGAGAATAGCCCTTTGAGCAGCTATTATGGCCACCCTGGAGGCACTGCCTTACTGTGTGGGTTTTTCTTGTGCAATGCTGTTCCTGGTCCTGTTAGGACAGGGATGGCTGGATATTGTGGTGGACAGCTGTGGCGTGGAGGTCACTCGGTTTCTTTGCTCAGTCTCATGTTTGTCATACTGTCTTGCTGTCTTGTGCTTTGTTTTGCAGCACTGGAGACCAGACCTGCGGCCTCATGCATGCTAGGCAAGTGCAGTTCCCCTCACCCACACCCCAGCCTGCTGCTGTTGTCTTAATGGCTTATCTTCTTAATGGCCTATCTCCATCTCTCCCCTGAGCCTTTTCATTAGCTGTTTTGCACACCAGAGAGGCCACATTTGTCGTTAGTGTTTAATTCTTTCTACTTGTTCTTTTAATTATTAATTATCTGAAAGATTATTTTTATCCCAAGAATGGTATTGCTGTTTGCAGTTTAACCGAACCGACAGGCACGTATACAAATAGATGAGATGGCCTTGTGCCCCCCTACCCCCACCCCAGCATTGGCTGCATTTCGCAGAATGACGGCTCCTGATGGGTCCACTTCCTGCTCATTTGGCCTAGAGCCCTGGACTGGTTTTCTCTGCTCTCCCCTTGCATCCTGCTGTGATCTTTTGTGGGGTAGGCACGCATGGCACAGCTCGAGATTAGTCTCCACAAATGACTTGCGAGATTCCACTGCCTCTGCTGCCTTGTGTCCATCCTGGTCTGGACATCGTCTGAAATCTGTCTCTTTGTTGATTTTCTTGCTAAGTAAACCCTGGAGACTAAACTGGCAATGCTAATCCAAAGAATGGCTGGAGTTGTTTCCAGGAGGGACCACTAGCATCGGAGAGACATGTGGGCGTATTTGTAGGGTAGCCTGGCCTACTGGAAGTGCAATAACTGTGTGTGGTTTTATCTCTAGTGAAAGAATATACCTCGTGAAAAGTGACAGGAATCTGAAGGTTGGTTCTGCAATGACAAATGAACTGCCGTTTCTGCCCTAGTATTTCAGCTCGACACGGGAAGTAACACTTCTCTTGCAAATACAATCAGCCCTCCCTGGCCTAGGTATTGGGGATCCTGGTTATAGCTCACGCAGATATATTCCTGCATCTTTCGGCTGATCCCACATCACCTGAGCATCTCTGGCTGTAGGGAAGGAGGCTAACAGACCCTATGGCTGTATGTTAGTGGGACAAGTTTGAGTCTCAAGAGTGGGTATTCAAACCATGAATTGCTGTAATGTTACTCTAGCCCTGAACTGGTCGAATTCCACCCCCTCCTGGAAGGCTTGCCAATGGCAGAGGCCTTCCTGCCATCCTTCAGGAATGCAGTAGCATATGGAAGCACTCCAATATTTCCCCAAAAATCTGGACACTTGAATTAAAAACCTAGAGCCACCCTCTCATTGCTTAAGCCATATTATAGCTTCATGTACTGTGAAGTCAGGGATGTACTGTGATACTCCAAGACCACTGAGCTCAGAGGGATTCGGGACATAGCATCAGCTGGTCATTTATACCCAGCTAGAAGCCCATTCCTTCTTAGATTGAAGTCCAAATAAAAATCCGCACCTTTGGCTCAAAGGCCACGCATGCGATCATTATCACTAAATTGTCATGAAGTGTCTGAGAGCCATCTTTACCACCTTCATAATGTCTAACTCCATGACATCATGTCTTGATATGATCCAAAAGATTGCGAGGGGCATAGCCATGAGTCACCAGTGACTGTGACCCCAGTAGGGTCCAGCGCTGTATGTAACAACAATCTTGTAAATTAGATGTAGAAACTGTACATGAAACTTAGTTCTCAAGTGCTTAGCAAGTTATTAAAGGCCAAGAAAGGGCATTGAAAATGATGACTTTTAATATATTTAGAGATCTTCCCCTTCACTTTGCAGTAATCTCCTTGCAAAGAAGTCATGGGAAGAAGAAAACTGGGGATATATACAAAATCAGAATAGAGAAAACATTGAGACTGGAGTCGCATATCTGGCCAGTATGTCTTGGTTTGTGTGTATTTCAAGACGAATTAATAATTCAGTTCAAAGTATTTGGTAAAGGACAAATGAGACCACCGCTGTCAGCACAGCAGAAATGACCGGCTAATCCACACTTAGATGTTATATCTGAGTGTAGGGAAAGTTACCAAAAAGGAATCAGATAGATAGTAAAGTCAACAGGGCAAAATATGGGGTGTGTGCATTGTTCCTCTGGAGTGTGATAAACAGTGAACCCAAAGCTGAGTCAGTGTTTCATCTCCAGACAGCCAGGCTGCTGCTGGAGACGCCCAGCGGCGACCCTGTGACATCACTGCCCTTCCTCAGCTACTGTTCTGACATGCTCAAACAGGCCCCTTCTCATGCAGCCACTCCACTGCCCCAAACTTCTAGACGCAGATTAAGGATCCATTCGTGGTCATTTTGCTGTCCCTGTTGACTCCATGGCCTTTGGTTTCAGTTCCTTAGACAGCGATCTGCAGGCTTCCTGGCAGCCATGAACAGTCCCTTCTCTACCCTTCAGTCAGTTGACTTGATCATGCCTTGGGTAGTATCCCTTCCTTCTCTACTACTGCCAAAGCAAACATCTGGGTAATGGGATTGTAGCCAGCCCTAAGACGGGGAGCGGAGGGGTAGCAATAGTGTCCGCCTGTGGTAGCAGGAGGCTTTCGCAAGGCTGCATGAATAGCCACTGACTGTTAACCCTGGCAGACAAGGAATACATAGATTTTTATTGAATTAGGCCACATCTTATGAACAAGTGCCCTGTGCCGCAGCCAATAGACAGCCACAGAGGGGACCGTAACTACGATCTTTTTGTCTTACGCCCTTACTGGAAGCACTCAAACATGAACTGGAGTTCCCTCTGACCAACATGTCAAATCTTCAACAGACCACCTCCAAACCAGGTGCCACGCGCCTTGCCACAGTTGTTTACACACCGCGAAACGTATTCTGGAAGCTGTGACCTCGGGTCTGGACTGAAAAGGGACCTTGTGACCAATCAAGCTGGTGGAGGAAAAAGCACAAACTTCAATACCAACCTCTAGTCAAGATCCCAAAGAAATGCTGACATTTCTGGCAAAATAAATAAATAAATAAAATAAAAAATAAATAGGAACAGTGGCAAATAAAAAACACAACCAAATCTGACGGAACAGCCGACATCCAGCTTCCCGGAGCGAGGATGGGGCTAAACACCATTCTCCAGCGGTATCAGTTTTTGGGTCCCGACCAGGGCTGACCCACCTTCATCATACGTGGAGTTTAATTGGCGCAATAACATGACGGATTTAGTCCCAGACTCTCCATTCTGTGCTGGCCACACGAGAACAAAAGTGAGCGATAGGATGTTGATGGAGGAGCCATTTTCATAGCAAACTCAGAAATGGAAGTGTTTATATTCCAAACTAGATGGGCTTCAGTATGAATTTGCATCTTGCCTCTGTACTGCTTGCTATTTTTTAACGATAGGAGAAAGCATAACAGTTTATTTTAAATATGAGATATATTGCTATATTATGAAATATATTGTAACTTTCGATTAACATTTTGTATCGAGCTAGTCTTTAGCAGGCTGAGTGACAGCCTGCTTTCCTAACAACTGTTTCTGAGTACACATCGCTCTTAGTGGTTGCCTGACCCCCAGGCCCAGGTCCTGGTTCCACAGCGTGCCGGATGGCCATATCCTCATTCTCCAAGACTGAGTGAGTTGTAGAGACAAAAATAGCCCTGACATGAACTTAGAAGAATCATTCTACCCCCGATTCTATCAAGCCATTTCAGAAGTGATGTTTAAACCATCACCCCTTCAGGAGCTGTCAGCCAGTTTAGTACAAGCGTAGACTCTTTCCATCTAAATGCAAAGGGCCCATTCTGTAAATTATTGCCTCGGGCACAGCCAACTAGCTTTCCTCTGGCAATATCAGAATTAGGCATTAAAAAACAGTCTTGTTTACTTTGCCTCAAAATACTCAAAATTCTTAGTGTTGAGTTTTTCAGTGTAAGAGGGCAACCAAGCTTAGAATTCTCTGCAGGCAGAACCCAGTGAGAAGTGTATGTGCCCTTCTCTGAGTTGCAGTCTCTCTGGGGGATCAAGGTTTCTGCAGTTTGTCATTGGGCCTGAGGAGAAGACAGAGTGTGCACAGCGAGACCCACAGAAAGCCAGCTTCCTTGTCTGCTCTTTACTCTCGTTGGGAGGAGGTGGGCCTGACCACCGCATTTCCCCTAAGCGGCTCACGAAACCTATTCCCTTCTCACAACAGCACCTGAGACACATAGAGTTTCAGAGTTCCTTCCTTTGAATTGCCATGGTCTTATCCTGTACCATAGTGGATGAAGGAAGTCTTCCATAAGTCCACACGTCTCCCGTGAGGACCTTGCTTCTGGCCATCACTCCTACAGAACACTGGACAGGTGCAGACCAAGTAGCATCAGGGGAGAGCTACCTGCCTGCCTCTTCCCTTCACCAACTCTAGACATGCACGCAGATCCACAGAGCATGCAGGACCATAAGTGCTGCCCTGGACAAAAATCTAGAAATCTCCAAGTCTCCCTGAATTTCAGCCTAGATAGGGCTCGGGCCTCATGGCACCTGTTAGTCATGCCCAATGGCAGGCAAGTGTCTAAATGCCCGGTACCAATCTGCTGGGGAAGCCAGGGCTATCTGTGTGCGCAAGTCGTGTTTCTTTCTCACGGCATCTGCACTGCTCCTCAGTTATCTGCTAGGCTGAGCTTCATTAAAGCCATCAGAACTCCAGGGCACCTGTTTTCAGCACATTTCTTACTCACTGGGCAATGGAATGAGCTAACTCTCAATTCGGTAATTGACTGAGAGACATTGATTTGTTTCTTTATACATCTCCTGCTCAAAACTGGAGCTGTTTTGACTTTTCTGCCTAGTACTCTGTAGACCAGCTACGATGTTTACATGTATAGAGAACATGTATATTCTTCTGACCTTTGCCATCGATGCAGTAACTCATCCACAGTCAAGGATACGAGCCTAAATTCCAGATCTCGAGGAAGCAGGCTCTGGGCAATAATTCATGTGCGTAGCCATATACTGATCCTTGCTACTCCCAGTAAAAGCCAGAGACTGACAGCGTTCACATCCCCTTAAGCCCTTAGACTCAGATCCACAGGCCCCATGCCAAGCCCACTCAATCACAATTGGCATTTCAACCAGAGCCCCTGGAGATCTGTATGCAGTCAACACGGAGGAGGGCCGACCTCACCACACTGCAATGGTAATCAATAATTTAGAAATTCTGCTATTTCTTTCACAGACCTCAGTTACCAAATTGTTTGGTAATGGACAGGTCTTACATGATTGTAAGGATGAAGATGCGTGCATCTTAAAATTTCATTTGCTGTTGCACAGCCTAAATGATAGGCATGGACCGTACTATCAGGAGGAGTGGCCTTTCTTGAGTGTGATGTGAAAATCATTCAAGTCACAGCATCGAGCCCCCTCAGAGCCCCCTCTGAGCCTATGCGAGTGGCTGTGGATAAGGTGGATCCAGGACAAGTCCCTGGATAGAAGGCGCCTGGGTTTCTCCCAGTGCAGCATTGGGCATCTCTGGTCCCTTGTCCCTCCATGAAGAAGGCAGCCTTCCCAGTGAAGACTTTCCTCCTAGGGACTAGAAAAAGAGCTCAGTTCAGCCATTCAGACACAGTCCAAATCTCCCAAGGCTATTCTCCTGTTCGTCACATCAGGCAAGGTGGGCAAGGAAAGATGTGAGTTCTGATATTGGCACCCTAAATTGATATGTACCCAGAAACAGTTATATTCTAAATTAATGGCTTTAACCTGTTCATTGTAAAAAGTGCCTTGGACTTCAATCTAAAAGAGGTCAGTATAAATATGTATGTGTGTGTGATGTGTATGTAGGCAAATATTTACATATTTATACATACATAGGTGCACACACATATACCTGCACATTCATATATAATATATACATACATATATAAATGCTTCATAATATATCATATTGCTATTCACAGCTTCATATTTTGTTTGGTCCTATGTTTATTTGTTTAGTGAGATCTTTACATAGAAAGGTTCTATTCAGGACATGGATGTATTTTTTGTTTGTTTTTTACTTTTTATTAAAAAGGTAAAGGATATTAAAAGACAAAAAAGCAAAGTGCCTGAAAGTTTTAAATGGAGTTGTGGTAAACTTTCACAAGTCACCAAAGAAGAAATTAAGTTCTATTTGAGAAATATTTTTCTGTTTCAGCGACTTTGTTCTCCTTGAGGGAAAAGCACAAAGAAGAAAGTGTGAACTGCCTTTAAAGCCCATTAGAACTACAGCCCATGGTCTCTAAGGCAACGCTAAGGTTTTTGTTCAGTTGGGTACCTGCCTTTTCACACGTCTGAGTCAGAATCTTGTCCTCACACGGCAGCGTGGTTTGGCTGGCCTTGTCCTTTGTGTCCCTTCTGAGAAGAGGTAGACTCTCTTGGGGACGGGGCTCCATGGCAGCTGTTGCTTCTGTGCAGTGACACCTTGGGTGAAGGTTAGTGGGAGCCCCTCCTCCTAGCAAGTGGC
The DNA here is from genome assembly GCF_000317375.1 of Microtus ochrogaster. Lineage (NCBI taxonomy): Eukaryota > Metazoa > Chordata > Mammalia > Rodentia > Cricetidae > Microtus > Microtus ochrogaster. The sequence goes on from NW_004949114.1 coordinate 3,574,154, forward strand.
GGAAGGGCCCTAACAAGCCCGCTAGTGCTCCCTGGGCCCTGCTGGTGCTCCCTGGGCCCTCCTTTCTACAGAGATGCCCAGCCTCCCTGCCTGAGCCGCGGCTGCCTCTTTGAATGATGGGATCAAAAGCTCCAGAGGGATTTTCTGGTTCCCAGAGCCCTGCTCACAAGCTGAAGGATGCATTATGCACTTCTTCAAACCAATTAAATCTGTCTAGCAGCCTGTGGCAACACCCAGGCAACCCCAGGACCCCGCCAGAGTCCAGGTCCTGCAGTCACAAGGGTAATGTGCCTCTTTGAAATTCTGTTGTGGTCATAGGCAGCTATATGCACAGGGTGTTAACAGGAAGACCCTACTGTGCATCTGGGAACCAAAAAACCACCAGGTCCAGCAGCTCCAGACTGCAGGCACACGGGGGATCACCGCTAGGCAGGTCTGGTTGCCAGCGATGCACTGGAAACAGAGTTTCCGAGCTGATTCCCCAAGACCTCAGTTTCCTTCCTGTGGACTTTTCAGAGCTCTAGATAAAAACTTAGCATCATCATCTGACTTAGGTGCTTTCATGCAGAGGACTTAATATTTGGGACTTTTTCTAGGTTTTCGACCAAAAGGTTTTTCAAAAACTCACCTAGCTCTGTTTCCATCACGCTCATTCCCGAGAGTTCTCTTCTAAAGACTCCTGAGCAGATGTGGTTTTCTGACTCTGTGGTTACTCAGCAGGTCTCATTTATGCTCACAGACAGTAGCACTTTCGTTTAAGGACCTCAGAAGTCAGTAAACTGTCACCCTGGGAGAGAAGGTGTCAAATATTATACCCATTATCCTGGCATGAAAACGAGGCACAGACAATTGAGCAGGAAGGGACTCATCGAGGTAAGAGTCAAATGGACTGGGTGACCTTGACACCCGGTGGTGCCGAACCAGAAGCTGCTTCCATGTGGCTAGCGGTGGGTGAGCCCCTGGATTCGTGCTAACCAGCTGAGGGCATCAGACTGTGAGTGGGGGCCGGTTAGTAGGTCGGCGGATCTGGCGGAGACTACATTTTCTTCTCTGCAAAGGGGATGGGAGTGTGGCATGGAAGGGGCTCAATCTGTGGCCTTCCTCACTCCTGCATGGAGACTGAAGAGCATGTGTGTACACGTGCTATGGCATGTCCCGGTGTGATATGACAGCATTATGCACTTCTTCAAACCAATTTTGAAGTTTGTTGTGCCTAAACAAGAGGGCACAACACACGCGAACCCCAAAACGGAGCAGCTCTTCCTCTGTCATCTCTTTCCTTCCCTCGGTTTTTTCCCCCCATTTTTTATAGACCACTTGAGCTTAACACTCCTCAGCCTCCAGAGGGCTCCAGCCACAGGTATGAGCCACTGTGCCCAGCATTGACAGGGTAGTTTAAAATCATTTGTAGGGGTGTGATGTGTGTATGTATATGTTCATATGTGTGGGCACACATGTGTAGGCAATACACGTGTACATGTGTGCGTGTGAACGGGGAGGTTTGAGGCGGATGCCCACAGACTTCTCAGTCTCTCTCCACACTGTCTGTTCACTGAGGCAGGGTCTCCCCACTGAACTCAGAACTCGCCGTTTCAGTTAGTCTGGCTAGCTGGCTTTCTCGAAGGGTCCTGTCTGCATCTTCCAACAGCACTGTAATTCTAAATGCTTGCCAAGCCCACCAGGCATTTATGTACGCTGGGTATCTAAACTCTGGCAGCCAGCTTGTCTGGCGGCACTTGACCCACTGAGCCCCCTCCTCAGCCTTTTAAGCAGGAATTTTAAAGGAGGAATTTTCAACTTAACTGAGAAGAAGGGAGGAAGGGAGGGAGGAAGAAGAAAGGAAAGAAGAAAAGCAACCCCTGGAAAATTGCTCTTTACAGCAAGACCAAGGCTGCCCTGACTAATAGCAGTGCTGACCCAGTTCATCCCCATGGGGCTTCAGTCTAGCCCAGCTGCCCACCAGGGGCAAACCTGCATCTATGTTCAGATAAAGCCCCAGGCAGTGGCTCCATCAGTCTGAGCAGAGACAGGCACCCTCCTGAATTGGGCCCCTTAGTCCTGTAGATGCAATAGGACATCCAGGGTGGCTCTTGGGTCCCACAGGTGCTTCTAAGGGTCAGCTGGCTTGAGATTGGCTGTGTGAGAACAAACTGGGTACAAGTATGCCCAGCCTGGCCCCAAGGTCCCCAGCTTTGCTATCATCCAGTTGCAGCCTGGGAGGAGAGGGCTATGGAGGGGGGCAAGGAAGCTTGCTATAAAGATGGTGGGGTGATCACAGCTTGATCCTTTTCTTTTTAATTCTGGGCCCATAAGCTTGCGCTGATTTGCATTCAGGCGCTGCTTGCATAGGCAAACAATGCCACCAGGTTATTCCAGCTCAGTGGCTCTCTGTCTAGCTGCTCGGCTTCTGCCGGCAAAGCCAGTCTGGACATCATGTCTGTCTTTGGCCTTACCTCTGAGTGAGGGTGGGGAAAACAGTTGACAATAACACGCTGTCCTTGCTGGCAAGTATGTCACTGAATGTAACAGAAAAAGGTGTAGCCACTTTTCTTTTCTTTTTTTTATTTTTTTATTTATTTTTTATTTTATTTTATTTTATTTTTTGGTTTTTCGAGACAGGGTTTCTCTGTGGCTTTGGAGCCTGTCCTGGAACTAGCTCTGTAGACCAGGCTGGTCTCGAACTCCCAGAGATCCGCCTGCCTCTGCCTCCCAAGTGCTGGGATTAAAGGCTTGCGCCACCATCGCCCGGCTTCATTTATCTTTTCAAAACTGCATCCAACCATAAGTAAAATTCCACCTCTTATGTTTAAAAAAAAAGTCGTTTTTACATTACGTATAATTCAGTGCTGGAAAAACAGAGCATTAGAATGCAAGGTGGCCCCAGTTCTTCAAAACAGACAACTCTACTAATTGTGAGTAACAGTGACTCCTGCAGGCCGGTAGGACTAGAACAGTTTGCAAGAAGAGAAACATGGCCCCAACATCCACAAAAAGACCCATTTATATGGCTGTCAAAAGCAGAGAAGGGAGAGGGGGCTAGAGAGGTGGTTCAGTAGGGAGAGCACTAGTTGCTCTTGCTGACACCCTGCTTCAGTTCCCAGCACCCACATAGTAACTCACAACCATCTGTATTGTAAGTCCAGTCCCAGGGGATCCAGCACCCTCCTCTGGTCTCTGGGCACCAGGCACATACATGGTTCACATACATAGACACAGGCAAAACATTCATGCCCATAAAGAAAATAAGCCACAAGGTGCTGGGCCTGAAGTTCGGGTGCTGATGAGAACAGGCTGCCCATCCATCTAGCTCACAGCCCTTGCTACGTGTACTGGTTTCTTGTCTTGTTGCTATGACAACATACTTGACAAGCTTGGGGAAGGAAAGGCTTACTTTGACTCATGGTTTGAGAGCACAGTCTATCAAAGTAGGAAAGGCGGGACCTTGAAGTGCTGGCCAACCATTGTACCCACAGTCAGGAAGCGGAAGTGATGGATGATGGTGCTGAGCTCACTTTCCCCTTCCATTCAGTCCAGAAGCCCGGCCCATGTTAGAACGGCTCTCCCTGCTCCTCAGTAAAACCTTTTTAGAAACTCCTTCAACAGACATCCCATAAGTCTGTAACCTACGCAATTATAAATCCCATCAAGTGATAACAATTCACCATCACATCAGCTTTCACGTAGGAAGTAGAAGTTCAAGAGGAAGAACTTTCCTAAACTCATTGGGAAATACAAGAAACAAGATGGAAGCTGTGTTGTGTCCCCTTGAGACCTGCGGGGAGTGAAGGTTGACCCATGTAGCTGACACTGGCCTCAGTTCGTGATCCACCTGCACCTGTCTTATCTTGCAAGTTCTGGGATTGCAGGGCATGTGCTAGCACACCTGGCTCTGAGGATGTTCTGTGCCAGCACAGTGAACCCCGCCCCACCCAGACCCTCTTAGCTTACCTTAGCTTCCGTAGTTGGCTAGTGGCGTTACTAAAGAGAAGAGGCTCTGTTTCCAGCAGCACAGGCTCCCGAGTTCGAGCCCCCAGTCTCCCTCAGAGAGCTGAGGTGTGCTTGTGTGATACTACCGTTCATCTGCCATTCATTTCAAATCCAGAGATGTTGGCCATTTGGGGGCCGCCAGTTAAAGGAGTTTAGAGTTAATACTCTTAAAGCTACAAGAATCCCTCCCTGTTAGGAGACAGGAAATGAGATTATTAAAATGATGCAGATGTATATTCAGCATGAGAGAAGAGGCCGATGGTGTTCATTGCAGTCACTACCGCTGGAAGGAACAAGAGAAGATTAGCCCACGTTAACTTCATCTCTTTGCAGCTTGAATTTGAAATCTACACCTTTTTTTTCTAGAAATAAGTTACACTTAATTGCATAAAAATGCAGCCTGTCTCTTGGAAGCCCAAAGGTGGGGGTTGGAGTTGGAGCAATGCACATAATATGTTACCGCTGCCTACAGGTGTTGGTGGAGGCTGCTCCTTTGTTCCCCGCCTCCCAGAACCAAAATAAGCACACCAAAACTATATTATTTGCAATACTGTTTGGCCAATAGCTTAAGCATATTTTTAGCTAGCTCTTATACCCTAAACTAACCCATCTCTATTAATCCGTGCATTACCACCAGGTCATGTCCTACCTGCAAAGTTCCACGAGCTCCAGCAGGGGCGTCTGTTTCCTGCAGCAGCTACATGGCTTCTCCCTTACTCTCTCTCTACATCTCTGTTCAGATTTCCTGCCTGGCTTTAGTCTGCTAAGCCATTTGGCCGGATCAATTTTATTCAGCAACCAATAAAAGCCACACACACACAAAGGGACTTCCTCCCACACCATAAAGGCAATTTCCTCTTTACTGAGGTAAAGCTACCTTCCAAATCTGTCCTGCCTTCTACTTCTAGGCCCTGGGTATCATTTAAAAGCAGTCAAGTACATATATGTATATATTAGAGAACACCAAGGAACACACACCACGGCCAAGTACATATATGTACATATTAGAGAATACCTGGGCACCCACACCACGGTCAAGTACATATATGTACATATTAGAGAACACTGGGACACCCACACCATGGTCAAGTATATATATATATATGTACATATTAGAGAACAC
>NW_004949114.1:3579394-3587924 GCF_000317375.1 Microtus ochrogaster
TATATATATATGTACATATTAGAGAACAAAGGGACACCCACACCATGGTCAAGTACATATATGTATATATTAGAGAATACCAGGGCATCCACCCCACAGTCAGGTACATATATGTATATATTCGAGAACACCGGGACACCCACACTGCGGTCACTCGTCCGGGGAAGTGTCCCTTTGGTAGGTGCCTACAAGCTCCGGAACTAGTGGCCTTTTTGGAAATGCCCTCCTCACTTCCCACCTTTTGGAATAAGAAGGTAGAAATGCAGCTTAGTCTGAACTCTGGCGTTTAGAAGCCCCAGCAAACTGACTCTCAATTGATTTCTTAGTGATTTTCCCTAAGAATAACAATGAAATGGTTACTTGACTCACAAATGTGGCATCAGAGACCCCTGCTTGGTTTCAGTCCAAACAGAAAACACTCACCACCCATGAAGCAAACATAGACGAGAGGGGTCGATGTGTCCAGCTCTGCTTCTGAGCATATGGTTGAGAAAGTCAGAGGCCACTCACAGCCTCCACAGCACCTAACCCCAACCCTCTGGACACAGTTTTCTTTGATGGATTCATCTTCCTCTCCTCCACTGAACAGCGCTTCCTGATCTTGGTGGCCATAGCCACTGAAGCCCATCAGGGTGCCTCATCACCTAACAGATCCAAAGCTTAAGCTGGAGCTCCAGAAAGGTCCTTGGGCTTCAGAAGACCTAGTGTGATGAAGAGCCTCTGTGTGGAACACGAGGATGAAGTCCAAACCATCAAAGACCAGAGTACAGGAGAGACGGAGGGACCCTATGTGCCCACTGGGTCCTTGCCCCTGGTTCCTGGCAGAGATCCTAAATGCTGTGCCTTCCTACAGCAACTTTCTTTTCTACTATTTTATCTTTGATCCTGGTTCCTGACTCAAGCCACCTAAATTCCGGAGAATTTCCTGGGCAATAAGGATGTCCTTTCCTATAATGAGGGGTGTCATGCCAGGCACCTGGAGAGCTTCAGGATGGGGGTGCTCACCAGAAAGGCCATGTCTAGTTAGCAGCCTGCTCCGCCTCTGGGAAAAAGAGGGGGCTGGAGACATGCCTACATGGTGAATCATCTGTGGGACCCCATGTGAAGGGCTTGACAAGCTTCCTGACTGGAGAACACCTCCACATGGTCCAGCCGCATAGAACTCCCCCGAACACCCTAGGTCGTAACTGTGTGTGCTTTTATGTTCACTGTATCCTCTCTAACATCCCTCACAATAAATTTAAGTCCATGAATTCTGTGAGCTATTCTGGAAAAGTATTAAAAGTCAGGAACAGTACCATACGTTTGTAGTCCCATCTACTCAACGGGGGAAGGTAAGGTGGTCTGCTTGAGCACAGAAGTTCAAGACGAGCCGGGGAAACACAGCTACACTTCACACAGCTTGCCCGTCCTGGGGAGGCTGAGCAGGAAATAGATCATCATGAGACTGAGGTCAGCACGGGCCACAGAGTGACCTAAGCCAGCCTGTACTGCAGAATGAGATGAGAAAGTAGGGAGAGAGAGAGAGAGAGAGAGAGAGAGAGAGAGAGAGAGAGAGAGAGAGAGAGAGATTGATTGAGGAGTTGAGGAGGAAGGAAGGAAAGGGGGAAGGAGAGAGGAAAAGGAGAAGGGATGAAGGAAAAGAAAAGAAACCGTGCACGTGGTGGCACATGCCTGTAATTACAGAATTATAGAGCCCGGAGAGGCTGGGTTAGGAATGCATCACATTCGAGGGAAGCCTTGGCTACACTGTTGAAACCTTGGGGTCTCAAAGGGGAAGAAAGGGAAGGGAAGGAGGGAGGGAAGAAAGAAAAACTACCTAAGGATGTCAGGAATGGGGATCCTGGGACTTGGCGCTGTCACTTAGCGTGGGGGCCTCCTGTGAGCCTGTGCTAATTGTAGGCAGTTAGTGTCAGAACTGGGGTTAAACTGCTGGGCAGAAAGCTGGTGGCTGGTGAAACAGCTGGTCATTGGTATTCGAAGACACACCCTCTGGGCCACTACATCTTCTGAAGGAAGCTTCCTGCATACCGAGCCATTAAAACACGGGTTTGCAGTCTCCTGCAGCGTGAAGTATGCTGGCAGAGCAGAACCAGCTTTCTAGGGCAAGTCTGGTCTCCCAGGGTGCAACAGTTGGGTGTGGCAGCACATACCTGCAATCCCACCCCTAGTCTGAAGCAAATCTGCACCACATAGCGTGGTCCTCCTTACAACACAAACTCGGCTAACAAGGAAATTGGGCCTCTCCCTGTCCAAGCCCCCAGTAGACCTGCTCTCCACCAGCTCAGTGATGACTGCCCTTGCTGGCCTGCTGCAAACGAGCCAGGGCAAGCTGAGCTCTAACTCCCTGGCAAGCCCTCTGACCTCCACCAGCTGCCCAGATCCTGTCTCTGCCCCAGTGGTGGACAGAACTGTTCTGGAAACAGTGACCCAGGTCCCACACAGACCCCCACATACCCACTGTCCATAGTGCCCACCTTCAACGAGTGCTGTTTTCTCTCCCAGACTGTTTTGTTAACAATAAATCAGTTAGTTTGCAAGAAAAAACAAGCAAACAAAATGCTCACAGTGGCTCAGGCCTTTAATCCCAGCACTCAGGAGGTAGAGGCAGGTGGATCTCTGTGAGTTTGAGGTCAGCCTGGTCTACAGAGTGAATTCCAGGATAGCCAGAGCTGTCGTGCAAAGAAATTTTGTTTTCAAAAACAAGGAAGTAGAAAGAAATATGGGACTTCTGAATCCCCTCTAGAGGTGCCTTGAGCACAGGAAGCAAGGGTGGTGGAGGAAGACAACCATCGAGACTAACACCTAAAGTACCATGTCTATCAGAAGAAGCATGAGGAGGGGCATGGCTCCTCACAGAGCACCAGAGGCAGGGCCACTCGTGTGACAGATATCAGCCCATGGCTGGAGGCTAAGGACTCCAAAACCAAGCGACAGGCACCTGGCAGTTCCTCTTGGCCACGGCTTCCAGCCCTGATGGCAGAGGAGCAATGCAACAGTACAAGCCCAGAGCCCTCAGGCCTCAGCACCTCTCCACTCTCAGTGCTATGGCACTGTCAGTTACGGTTCCAACAGCTGGCTCTCGTGAAATGTATTCGCACAATCATGGTCATTAACAAGTGACATGTCTAACACAGAATGAAGAGGTGCTGTAATGTACCGTCCGCGTCTCTGTCTGTGTGTCTTTGTGTGTTTAAATTTCCAGGCCCTTGCCCAGCTCAGGAATGGTCCTGTGGTGCAGGCTCTGAGCTACAGACATGGTACCGTAGTACACATAGTAGTACAGATGATACAAGTGGAGGTCCCATAGAGATCAGGAACTAGGGACAAGCTGAGAGATCGCCCTCTGGAATGGTGAGGGTGGATTGAAGATTGGTATGTGTGTTATGTGCATTTTCACCCCCAGACTCTTGCCTGATAGTGGTTCTGGGTGATGCAGACACCACAACAGGAGGCACCGTGGAGATGGGGAACTAGAGACTCCCTGAAGGACGCCTCTGGAAAACAGGCCAGCAGGAAAGTAATAAACAGGAGGCAGGAGGGTGAACTGAAGGCCTCAAACGGAATGGAAGAAAAGGAGTAAGTTTAAAAGAGACAGCGTATAGACAGATTAAAAGGAATATGTGTTTCTTCATCCCCAGAGACGCTCTGAGAGACGCCCTCCAGAAGGCTGGCCAGTAGGGAAGTAATAAAGAGGAGACAGGAAGGTGAATTGAAGGCCTCAAAATGAAAGAATGTGTACAGATGTATGTTATTGTGTTGATTGTGTTATAAGGGGACCCGGATCCTTTGTCCCCTAGGGAACTTACCCCCACAGCTAAAAAAGCTTTGACTGATGCCCTTCTCAGTTTGGAAATGGATCATCAATCGCCGGGAGCTGAAAATAAATTGCACAACTGGAAGGAATTTTTTTCATCTGCTTTTATTGTCATCCTTCCTTTTGTGACATGGAGTGGGTTGAGATCTAACGAGGAGGGGAGTCTTAATTGTTATTTCAGCAATTGTACCACAGAAGACAGTGCCTTCCTTGTGAGGATTCCTGCTGCCATGCCTGTGCCATCTAAGGATGAAGCTTAACAGGGCACATCCCTGTTGTTCTGTATCGGCAGAAGAGAGACCTTGGAATCACCGCAACCATGGTTGCCATTATTGCCATCTCTGCAACCACAGCTACTGCTTCCGGATTTGCTCTCTCCCAGACTGTCCCAAACAGCTGGGACTGTCAGACAGCTGGCTGAAAAAGTCAGCAATGCTTTGGACATTCAAAATGGACATATTCAATTGGGCATATTGACCTTGAACCAACAAGTGGCTCTGGTTCAGGAGCAAGTGGACTATCTTTGGACTTTTCAACAGTTAATCATGTTATGTGCATTACTCCTGGCACTGTATTGCATGCTTCTGCTACTGTTATGGAACTCAACCATCATATGAGAGGGGTTTGGGATACTGCTTTTGTTAATTTTACCACCCCATTAGTGCATGCTATTCAGGCCGTAAATTCCGCCCGGGTTGGGCCTGCCCAGGCCAATTATTAATGGGCCTGATGGCTAAAGTAGAGGGATAACCAGCACTGGTCTGGTTCGTTGGCACTGTCAGTCCTGGGGATACTTGATTTAGGGCTGTGTCTGGATCCTCTGTCGGTTCTGCCGCCAGTGTCAGAATCAGATGAGTGCCACCCGACAGGCACTCCTAGCGATGGCTGCACAGCCTGAATCCACACAAGTTTGGCGGCAGATGCTGGATAAGTGGTAGTCACGAATGGGAAATACCTTAAGGGCAGGATGACACCTAAGACAGTGAATATTAGAGGGCTATTCCCTATGACGGGCAAGGAATTCCACCCAAAGTAACCTAAGATAGGCACCATTTATTTGATAAAATAAAAAGGGAGGAGTTGTGATCTCGCTGCCCTCACTCCCCCTGACAGACAGCTAAACTTCCTTGTAATCAACAAGGACGTTTGTGTTCTTTCTGGCTGGTGGTTTTCCGCAGAAGTGTTCCCAGTATAGGATGCCCTGATCTTGACCTCTGGCTGCTCAGCATGTCTCCAGCCAGCTGCCTAAAGGTATAAAGGGCTCTAGCTCAGGGCAAAATAAAGGTTGTTCTTCCTCCCTGCATTGAAGCCTCCATGTCTCAATCCCAGCACACACACACACACACACACACACACACACACACACACCCCAGTTTCGGTATCCAAGCCCCGCTGGCGCGGCACTGTGACATTGGTTTTATTCTTATTTTATGTGTATGAGGGTTTTGCCTGCATGCTTACCTATACATGATCTGTGTACTTAGTGTCATAGAATCCACTAAAGTTGCAGGTGCTTGTGAGCTGCCATTTGGGTAAGGAGAGCCAGACCTGGGTCCTCAGGAAGAGCAGCCAGTGCTCTTCATTGCTGAGTCATCTCTCCAGCTCATAAAGTACTTTTCAAAGATTCAAGAATATATTAATCCAAAGAAAGTGATCACATTTACATAAATAGCAGGTGGGGGAAAGATTTTACTGTAAAAAGCACAGGGTTCACAAAAAATGTATAATAATTCTAAACGCACTATATTTCCGTGTGTACACATATATGAGTGCATGCTTGTATCTGTGCAGTTGCCTATGTGTGTGTGTTTGCATTTACACGCTGTCAGTAAGGACAGCAAAACCAACTATACCACCCCTTGGGGAGAAAATCAGTTTATTGGGAGACAAAGTGTTTTGCCCGGGCTGTCCCACAAGAGCAGAGAGAGAGCGCTGCAGTCCAGAGGGAAAGCAAATGGTAGTCAGCAGGATGGGGACTTTGAGCTGATACAGCTGTTGTCGTTAATTGGGAGTTAGATGCACTTTCCTCAATGTAGGTGATCATAGCTATGGAGAAGGGAAGTGGTGGCTTTATTGGAAAACAGTAACCTACATCATGAGGTTTCTGAGTTTATGTTTCTGTTTATCCAATAAGAATCTGGCCTGGGTTGGGCCAGGGCCGTCATTTGGGACATTGTCAGCAGCACTGCCATTTGGGGGTCTGCTTTATGACCTAACACACACATGTGTGCAAGCTTGTGGAGACCAACGGATAAACTTTCTTGTCATTCCTCATGTGCTGTCCAACTTGGTTTTGAGACAGGTCTCTCAGAGGCCAAACAGACTAGGCTGGCCAGCCTGCAGGCTCCAAGGGTTATTCATCACTGCCTCTCTGAGCGCTGCTGTTACAAGCGGCCACCACAAGCCATGTTTCCATGTATCAAACTCAGGTCTGCTCATCAAACTAAACCCCTGGTCACTAAGTGTGTAAGCGTTTAATAGTGACTGCAAAACATGCAGAATGGAGTGCAGAATTATTACAAAGCACAGACAAACACAACTGCAGCATGGAATACGAACATCTCTGAGTACATAGTAGATCAAGCACACACACAAAGGACACAGAACATACAAATGACCCAATAATCATGAAATCAGTCCATGGACGGAGACCAACCAATGAAGGGATCCTAGGGACAGTCCAGACCATCTTAAAGGAATAGAAGCATGCAAACAATATTTTCTGAGCAAAATTGAAATCATAACGGAAAGAATTCTCTCAGGAACGAAGACATATAGATGATTGCAAAATCAAAGAATAAATCATAATGAGCGTTTTAAATATGAAAAACAAAACACCCCATTTCAAAATGAGTTTCACACAACTTAAAGAGTTAAAAAGAATAACATAATAATTCCAAATAAAGCAGAGGGGAGCCAAGCATACCAATCCCATCGTCCAGGCCAGCACTCAGCAGATGGGGCGAGAGGCTCACAGTGAGTTTGAAAACAACCTGGGCTTCAAAGCCAATTCAAGGTCAACCTGGGGAAAAAGGAAAATGAACAAATAGAGACCAGAGCAAAGATAATTTATTAAAACTTATTATATTATATAACATCTTAAAAAGCCTGATGTTGATCCTTTGGAAAGACAATAAAAACGATAAACCTCTAGCTGAATTGAAAACAGAAAAAAGTGAGTAAGTGATACAATGGGGGCGGAGCTCTGGGGACAAAATACCCTCAAAGCCAGGTCTGTGGGCTCCCACCTACCACTTGGGAGGCTGAGAAAGGAGAATCAGGAGTTCCGCGCCAGCCTCAGCTACATAGTGAAGTTGAGACCAGCCTGAACTAGATGAACCTGGATTTGAAAAACTAAAACTGGGCGGTGGTGGTGCACACCTTTAATCCTAGGCTCTCTGGAGGCAGAGACAGGTGGATCTCTGTGAATTCCAGGCCAGCCTGGTCTACATGAGGGAGTTCTAGAACAGTCATAGTTGTGACACAGAGAAACCCTGTCTGGAGAAACAAAAACAAATAAAAAAACGAAAACAACGGATCTCTGTGAGTTTGAGACCAGCCTGGTCTACAGAGCTAGTTCCAGGATAGGCTCCAAAGCCACAGAGAAACCCTGTCTCGAAAAACAAAAACAAAAACAAACAAAAAAAAAAAACGAAAACAAAACCGCCCTGTAAGCACGCCGGCTTGCAGCTTGCTTCCTGCTAATCTTCACCATCTTCTGTGCCTCCAGTCCATCCTGCTAAGGCAATGGACGAATTCCCTGACCAGGTCACCGGCCTCTCATGCTGCAGCACTGGAAATGGAGCCTTCAGGGAGCGCTTCCCATCAAACCATAGACTGCTCTCTGGCACTTCTTTCTATGTCTGCTATACTTAGTGTTTAAACGACCTTTGGTGCGGTGTAGCAGGGCGCCAGAGGACACAAGGACATCTGAGGAGCATAGGAAAGATGGTCTGGATATGCATGGAAGTGGGGTGAAGTCCAAAGATCACTCCTGGAGGCCTTTGATGTCATTTGGACCCTAGAAACAAAAGCCATCCCCCTAAATGACAGCCATTTTGAGGTAAGCACAGGGATTTATCCCCAAGAACTTTGACCTTGAGCGTTTGTCAAGGTCCTGGAAGGAACAAGGGACTTGGGAGACTGTGCCCTGTGCTGCCGAGAGTGCACTGAATCAGGAACAGAAAAAATGAGTTGCATCCGACATGGCGGATACTAGCTGGCGGCATCCCTTCCACCTGCAAAACAAAAAAAAGTCGAGGGGCGGCCATGAAGATTAAATGCAGCAGCTGAGGTCACGTCCCCGGGGGCCCCCTTGGCTTGTGCCTGTTGGTGTTCCTGTATACCCAAATCAAGCTTGCTTTCTCAGCCCCTGCCTCTTTGCTTTTACACACCGATGTACCTAGTACCTGTTGTTGTTGATTGTCAGCACGGACAAGAAAAGCAGGAAGTCCCACAGCATTCCAAGGGCTGAGCGGCAAGCCGGACTCTTGGCTAGGCTCACATTTGCGGCCCAGGAGTCTCGCATGTCAGCAAAAGAGGCTTCTCTGCCTCCTCCATTCTGACAATCCTCCCAGTAATCAAAAGGTTGTTAGGACTGGCAAATGTTTTCTCCCCATCTAATTTCACAGAGATCGGCATTTCTCAAAGAACATTTAAAAGGGAAGGCTGGCACTTGGGAAACCTTGGCAGAAAGGGCCCTCCAGCCTGCCC
>NW_004949114.1:3588024-3590147 GCF_000317375.1 Microtus ochrogaster
CAGAGAAGGCGGCCTAAGAGGTGGCGTCCCTGGGAACTGCCTGCGCCTTCGACCTAGGCTGCAGCTCAGCTAATACAGCTGGAGTCCTCAGGCCCACCGGTCACCTAGGTGACCAGGCTGCTGGGCAGCACAGAGACCTAACTTCCCCATGGGCCTCTATCCAGGTCTAGGACTTGTGCCTTCCTTCTCAGCCCCAAGTAGGGGGGGGGGGGCTGAAGAGCCTCTTCACAGTGCATCCAGTTTCCAGCACCCAGTCCTTGGCTCTTACCAGAAGCACTACAATGTTTCTGGCTAGATTAATTATAAATCGTCATCTTTCTGTTTTCCTGCTTATACTAATTTTCCTTCAACACGTCTGCCTTCCTGGAATAAAGAAAACAACAGTCCAGAGTTCCAGTTATTTAACCTTGAATTCTTTCTTTTTATTGATTTTTATTGAGCTCTACATTTTTCTCTGCTCTCCTCCCTGCCTCTCTCCTCCCCTCGAATCCTCCCCCAAGATCCTCATGGTCCCAATTTACTCAGGAGATCTTGTCTTTTTCTACTTCCCATGTAGATTAGATCTATGAATGTTTCTCTTAGTGTCCGCATTGTTGTCTAAGTTCTCTGGGATTGTGGTTTGTAGGCTGTTTTTCTTTGCTTTATGTTTAAAAACCATCTATGAGTGAGTACATGTGATAATTGCCTTTCTGTGTCTGGTTTACCTCACTCAAAATAATGTTTTCTAGCTCCATCCATTTTCCTGCAAAATTCGAGATGTCGGGTTTTTTTTTCTGCTGTGTAGTACTCCATTGTGTAAATGTACCACATTTTCCTTATCCATTCTTCAGTCAAGGGGCATTTAGGTTGTTTCCAGATTCTGGCTATGACAAACAAAGCTGCTATGAACGTAGTTGAGCACATGTCCTTGTGGCACGGTTGAACATCCTTTGCATATATACCTGAAAGCAGTATTCTGGGTCTTGAGGAAGGTTGTTTCCTAATTTTCTAAGAAATCACCACGCTGAAATCCAAAAAGGTTGTACCAGCTTGCATTCCCACCAGCAATGCAGAAGTGTTCTCTTTTCCCCACAATCTCTCCAGCATAAGTTGTCATCAGTGTTTTTGATCTTGGTCATTCTTACAGGTGTAAGATGGAATCTCAGAGTTGTTTTGATTTGCATTTCTCTGATAACTAAGGATGTTGAACATTTCCTGTTGTAAGGAACGGTGGGCTGCATCCCGCCCAGCTCCACACAGCTAGCTTTACCCGAAATAATTACACGCAAACTGTATTCTTTTAAACACTGCCTGGCCCATTAGTTCCAGCCTCTTATTGGCTAATTCTCACATCTTGCTTTAACCCATATCATTCTGGTTTAGCTTGGCAGCCCATGTAATGAAATGTCTCTCTGTACTTAACTCCTTCACAGTCAAAAATTTTAAAGAAAACACAATGTACATAATCCAAACTCTCTGTGAATTTTCCATTTTTACATGGCTTATTTTTATTTCTTTTAATCTATAACTATCTGTACTCTGTCTCTTTAAAGACTTTACCCTTTTTTAACATTAACTTTATTTTCTATATTCTTTTTCTTCTCTCTCCCAAGCCTACGTACACTCATCCAACATTGTGACCCACAGAGATCTTTTATGTCTGAATCTGTCCTATTGTGAATCTGTAATTTTTTTACTATCCAGGAGCATTTCTTAAAATGTTAAGCATTTCTTAAAAACTTAAATTGCACCATGTAAGGGTAATACAGTACTGCCTGTTTACTGCCAGTCTAAACCCTAATTGCACTGTTATTATGGTAATTATGATGGTTCCTGCCTGAGGTCAGCACAGTTCATCATGGAGCAGACGCTCCAGCCTCAAATCCATTTGGTACCCCTGAGCTGCGCACAGTTCCAGGCACACAGCAAGTCCACATTAAAGCCACAGTCAGCAGTTTAATTCTGAGACTGAGTGTGCAGCACAGAAACTCCGGGCGGTGGTTGCGCACACCTTTAATCCCAGCACTCGGGAGGCAGAGGCAGGTGGATCTCTGTGAGTTCGAGACAAGCCTGGTCTACAAGTGCTAGTTCCAGGACAGGCTCCAAAACCACAGAGAAACCCTGTCTCAAAAAACCAAAAAAAA
>NW_004949114.1:3590247-3615542 GCF_000317375.1 Microtus ochrogaster
AAAGAAAGAAAGAAAGAAACTCTTTTCATCCAAGTTACAGCCAAATCTGACATGCAGAGCACTGCACAGTCTGAAGTCTGAAAACACCTCTCTGTATGGCAGCAGGAATCCGCCATGCTCTCCTGCCTGACCAAGTCTGATTCTGCCTTCTGCCCAGGCAGGAAAAGCTGAGCCATTGGCACTCTCAGAGCACTCTCTTCCGATCCCGAGCGGGTACACAAATATCCAGTCCCATAAAAGCCATTGAAATGCTTTAAAGTCAAAATTTGCACTGGAGGCACAGCCCCAGGAAGCCGCGCTTTAAAATGACGCAACATTTTTTCTGCTGCTATTGCTGAATCAGGAAATCTCTCTACAGCATGTCCTAGAAAACAGCAAAATCTGTTAAACTCTTTTTCCCTTATTTCTAAGACTTCTCAGGTTTTTAAGTGGATTTAGTTACCACGTTGGGTGCCACTCTGTTGTATGCAGTGGCGGTCTGTGTTCCTACCGCCCCAGCTCCCGGCTGCCTGGCTAGCTTATGCCCCCAAAATAATTACATGGAAACTGTATTCTTTTAAACACTGCCTGGCCCATTAGTTCCAGCCTCTCCACCTTGGTCACTTCTGTCTACATTTGCCTAAAATGTTCTACCTTATTCTTCAAGACCTGCTTCTGGAAAGTCCTGAACAGGATAAGCTAAAGCCATCAACAAACTCCAAAGCCTCACAGGTGATTCTTAGACATGGCTGCAACTGAGGGGCTGTGCTGCACATGGCCACTGAGACCACAGGCTTTGGATCAAGACAAACTGGGTCTGAGACCTAGCTTTGCTGCCCATGGTCCGCCAGTCTGACCTTGGGATGCCCAGCCTATAATGTGATGGAAAACACTTGTTAAGAGTAAGTGACCATTCCAGGACAGGCACCAAAAACTACAGAGAAACCCTGTCTCGAAAAAAGAAAAAAAAAAAGAAAAAAAGAGTAAGTGACCAATCAGCACTGTTAGTGTATGCCAATATCACTCTTTTCAAATCGGGCCAGGAGATATAAGACTGTAACCCCAATTGTCTGGGAGACTGAGGCAGGAGGATCAGAAACAGGATTGGGGAGATGACTCAGTTGGTAAAGTACCTCCCATGCAGGCCTTCAGATTAGAGTTCAAGCCTCAGAACTTGAAAAGCCAATAAAGCTGGCGATGGTGATGCTCACCTGTAATCCCAGCACTGGGGAAGTGGAGACAGAAGGATCCCAGACAGTGCCCCAGCAGCCTGCTTAATCAGTGATCCACAGGTCAGCAAGACCCTATTTCATCTCTTGAAGAACAACACTTGAGGCTTGTCTGGCTGTCACACACATGTACCCCATATATGTATATGTATGCACACATGCCTATACAGAGAGAGAGAGAGAGAGAGAGAGAGAGAGAGAGAGAGAGAGAGAGCAGCCTGGACTAGAGAGGCCCTATCTCAAAGTTAAATTACAAAAGACTGGGGATGTAGGCCCAGTGGTAGAGTACTTGCCTAGCATGTGTAAGATTCCAGCTTCAATCCATAGTAACACACACACACATATACACATGGTGGGGTTGGGCGGGGACAGAGTCTTACTATGCTAGTCAAGCCTTGAATTCCTGAGCTAAAGCAACCTTCCTGCTTTGCCTCCCACATAAGCTTTGGGAGGAGGTGGCCACTTGTTGGTTCCCAGCTGCTCAGCCCTGAAATAATCACATAGAAACTGTATTATTTAAATCACTGCTTGGCCCATTAGCTCTAGCTTCTTATTGGCCAACTCATATATATTAATTTAACCCATTTCTATTAATCTGTGTATCGCCATGTGGCTGTGGTTTACTGTCTAAAGTTCCAACATCTGTCTCCAGCGTGGTTACATGGCTTCTCTCTGACTCCGCCTCCTTTCTCCCAGCATTCAGTTTAGTTTTCCCTGTCTACCTAAGTTCTGCCCTATCAACAGGCCAAGGCAGTTTCTTTATTAACCAATGATATTCACAGCACACAGAGGGGAATCCTGCATCACATAGCAGAAACTACAAATGTGTACCAGAACGAATATTTCACATAAGGAATATATAGCAAGCTGGGGTTGGCAGCAAACCCACCCCACAGTCTGTGCCCATGCTAATAAACCATGCTGGGCCTTTCATTGTGTTGAATCATACTGACATAGCCTTACCTTCTGGGTAGGCCAGTTAGTACCCCTGAAAGGTAGGATCACGTCTTGGACAATGAGCTGAACTTAGCAGCTTACAGACACCTTGGAGCACTGTCACTTGGTGGCTTCTCTGCCTTTCTTTTCTTGTTTGTTATTCTGGATACTTAACATCTGTCCCATAAACCACAGTCCTATAAAGAGGATATTAGTAAACTTAACTTTATTTTTTACACTTTAAATTTTTATTTTTACTATTTGCGATTGTGTGTCTCTGTAAGGGTGTGTGCTCATGCAGCAGGTGCCCTCAGTGGCCGGAAGTGTCTGATCCCCTGAAGCTGGAGTCACAGTTGGTTGTAAGCCATCCTGCAGGTGCTGGGAACTAAACTTGGATCCTCTGCAAGAGCAGTATACACTCCTAACCACTGAGCCATCTCTCCAGCCCATTATTATCCTTATTTTTAAAATAGAAAACTGTTAGGGGCTCATTATATAAATATGAATTTATATATATATATGAGACCCTAACCATGTGATATATATATATCATATTTTTTAAATATAGTATTCACCCTCAAAGCAGCTAAGAAAATGACACTAAAGCAAAAAATATTGCAGACTGGCAACTTAACAGAAATCTTGTATCTCAGAGTTTGGGCATCTGGGAGGTCAAAGAGATGGCCCTTGGCGAGGCCCTTCCTGGTCTGCAGTAGCTGCCGTCTCGCTTTACCCTAACATGGTAAAGAGAGAGCTGAGGTACTAAAGAGATGGGCTCAGTGGCTAAGAGCACTGGCTGCTTTTCCAGAGGACCTGTGTGCTCTAGATAGGCAAGCAGTTCACAGACAAACATCCATACACGTAAAAAATAGAAATAATTTTTAAAAAGAGAGGAGACAGACTGAGAGATGTTGTTTCTTTTTATAAGGTTGCTAATCATTCATCTTCACGACCCAATTCTCTGCCCCAGCTCCGTCTCCAAACACCATCAAACAGGATTAGAGCATCAACATTTGAGTTCTAGGAGACAGCTACTCAGGCCAGACTAGACAGTGAGCATCTAGGCCAGTCAAGAAAGTGTCGTTATCGATGCTTTCACTTCGGGTTCCCTCTGTACTGCACACTGGAGCTCCTGTCGTGTTTTGATCACATGTTACCCTCTGTCCACCATGGAGTCTACCTTTGAGGGGTGTGTGGTTGTTATGTCACTAGAGGAAGCCTGGGGTGAACAGTGAGGCTGAGCACCAACATCTGCAGAATGGAATTAATGAAGGGGCACATTGTCTTGGGGGACAGAAGTCAGCTCCTCTGGCTGGGAGGACTGGAAGTGGATGGCCTTGTCCCAAGCAGTCCCAGTGTGTACTGCTATGGGGACCCGGTGTGAGCTGAATTACAGGCAAGGAATGACAAAATGAGGGTCTAGGCCACTGTCCCAGCCTCCAAACTTGCAGGTCACACTTCTAAGTGTTAGTTTGGCTTTCTCTGGTAGTATACTACTTTGGGTCTAGAAAGTCTGGAACATCCCCCAAAGGTGAAGACCCTTCTGCATCTGTGGCACCAATGAGATGCAGTGGGAGCTTTGGGATATGTGGCCCAGTAGGAGAAAATAAAGCCATTGTCAAGTCATCAGAAGGGGCATAGGAGCCCAGCGCCACCTGTCTTTCTTCATTTCTAGCTCTGCTGAGGTGAGCAGGCCTTCCCTCTCTCCACACTGCAATCCAGAAGCAACAAGACAGAGCAACGCAGACCAACAGTGAAGATCTGGAGCTGCGAGGCTACGCAAGCTTCTGCTTTTTCTCCGATGTCTCGGGTACTCTGCTGCTGTAAAGCAAATGCAACCACACACCTGATGTGATCTTTACAGTTTCTGGTCCTTCTCTTATCGTATTTTTCCCCTCAAATGTCTCTTCCCATCCTACAAGCTCTGGCCTTTATGGAGCAGCAAGTACACAGTGTGAGGTTAACGGGACTGATGGCCCAGGCTTTGGCCTCTACCTCCCAGGGAGCTGGAGCAGGGAGGTGGGTTGGGTGAGTATGCAGTGCCCCTCGGGGCAACGCTCTCAGGAGCATGGTCTCCACATACCCTCTTCTTACTCCCTGCCAAGTAGATGCTTCTCTTTTCCAGGTGTGATAGTCAATCCTGATTGCCAACTTGACAGGACTTAGAATCACCATGGAAACAAATCTCCAGGCATGTCTGTGAGGAATTATTTAGATTGTGTTAATTGAGGTGAGAAGTCCCACCTTAAATGTGGGTGACATCATTCCACGGGCTGGGGGTCCCAAATAAAGAGAAAGTAAGTTCAGCATGGTTGCCCTGAGCAAGGATGAATAATTTTCCCTGAGGTGAACAGGCCTCCCTGCCCCTCCCCCCACCACGAGGCTCTGTGCTGTTACCCACTCCAGTAAGGATTCCTGCCTCTTCTTGGCTCATGCTCCCTGGCTATGGAGGCAAAATCACCAACCACCCCTTGCTCCTTTACTATATCTTTATCATGACGGAATGTCTCCGGGAACCATGAGCCAGAAGAAACCCTTTTGCCAGGTATTTTGCCATAGCAACGAGACAAGTAACCAATCTAGTTATGATGACTCCCAAGGAGGAAGGTACCAGAAGCATTCTAGAACACTCTGGGCCATGCCTCTGTTTTGGAAATGGCGCCAGCCAATGAGATGATTGTAAAGAAGGAACTGGAGCAAGCCAGAGCCTACTAAATCGAAGGAGAGGCATCCTCTCCCTCCCTCTTTCTACCTCTTCCTCCATTCTCTCTTCCGTGTCTTCTCCCCTTCTTTACAAATATATATTCCAAATATTGTCTCTGAGAGCTCAGGTTTAATTCTTGACCTAAAATTGGGGGATTGGTAGAAGAAAGCAATACCTGGACAGGAAACACAGAAAAGAGTCCCTGCTCAGGTGACACACAGGGCTCCATGGATGAATCAATATTGTGTCAATTCACAGCTAGGGAAAGGGCACCCAATCTTGATTTGCTTATCTTCACAGACAAACTCTGTTTCCTCCATGAGCAAGTTTGCAGGCCCTATAGTTACTTCCTCTTTCTCCTGCCTCATTTTCACAGCATCTTCCAGATTCAAGGCTGGAGTCTGGGTGTTAAAATACCTAATAGCACCAATATTTCATTTCCAAAGACAGACATGCCGATATCTGGCACCAAGAACTGCGTCCCACACAAAAGCGCATCGGCACTTGCCACCTCGGCGGCTTCTTTGCCACACACAGGGCGATTGCTACACTCTTCAAGTCTCAAGATGTTGCACTGGTATTGGTCCCTGTTTCATGAGTTTGGAAGCCATGGCAATCAGAGGGATTCCCCCCACACACACACAAAGAACAGGTGCAGTAGCTAGAGGGAGGATTTGGGGTTCAGATCGACAAGGCACGTACTACTAGGGTATGTTATCGGGCAATTTGTCTAAGTGAGTTCTCTTCCATTAGACTAAATCCCCAGCCTCAACCTAGCTTTCTGAACCTAGGGTTTTTTTATCTGCCAAGTGAAGACAATTTTTATACCAACGGGCTGCTAAGGACTAAATGTGAGTGTTTAAAGCATCAAATCCCTGGTGCAGCTGCTTCAGCATCCCTGGAAAACTTGTTAAAATGCAAATAAGCCGACCCTAACCTAAGCCTACTGAGTCAAGAGCTTTGCGGAGAGGATCCAGCAATCTGTGCTTTAACGGGTCTCTCTATGAGATTCTGATGATGGCTCTCTGGTGAAGCGTACGGTACAGGCAAATCAGACATTCAACTGTTTCTTCTGTTCTCTCCACGTTTGTGAGATATGTCTTGTTTTTGCAATGCTGGGCAAACGCTCTCTCACTGGGAAGTACCCCCCAGGCCCTCTTTAAATAACGCCAATAATCCTTTACATTGAATGGCTGGCACATGAAATGAGCTGGGGAATTCAGGCTGCTTGCTCGGTTGTACCTACCAAGTCGATCCAAGACGCATGCTCATAGTCTCAAAACAAAACATCACCTAATACACCACAATGTTGTCATTGTCCCCCAGGTGCAGCGAAGGTGGGGAGGGCAGACCACACTCTGCATGGTTTTAGGAGGGTTGCCTTGGAGGAGAAAACCATAACCATTCTTTCTCAGGGAAAAAAAAAACAGGTCTTTTCCAGTTCTCAGAGCCGGGGGCCCTATCAGGCTAGGACTGCGTATTGAGCCTTGACTCAATACTGCCATCATGTGGACAGAAGGGAGATGGGCGCGTGACCACCGGCTCCACCCAAACCAGCTCTTCCTTGGCTTGGAGGAGCAGTAGACCTTGGTGGGGTCAGGCAGACCCAGAAGTGCCGCTGCTGAAGTGAGGTGCCGCTGTGAGGTGCCGGAAAAGAACGGGAGGAACCGGTGCTGCACGGTGCCACCTGGTTGGTATTCTCCTCCAAGTGCATAGCCTCGAGGAGGGTGGTGCTTGCTCTCAAGGGCCCGGAAAGCCTATTTAAATATGCAATCTGTTCCCAACGAGCAGCAGAGAATTTACAGAACTATTAATAAATCTTCCCAGACAACAAATATACATTTTTAATGAGAAGCTGAAAATTAAGAATAACTGAAAAATGCTGTTCAGGCTCAGCTTCTAATTATATCCTAGAGGGGAAAACATGGAATGGCTTCATTTCTCCTGGTAGACCAGACACACCGAGAGAGTCCGATTGATAAATCAGTGTCCTCGTTTATATCTACTCCTGTCATGTGAAAACATGGAATGGCTTCATTTCTCCTGGTAGACCAGACTCACCGAGAGAGCTCCGATTGATAAATCAGTGTCCTCGTTTATATCTACTCCTGTCATGTGAAAACATGGAATGGCTTCATTTCTCCTGGTAGACCAGACACACCGAGAGAGCTCCGATTGATAAATCAGTGTCCTCGTTTATATCTACTCCTGTCATGTGACTTAACATTCTAGCAGGATACTTCACTTTAACAGAAAATACCACTAGTGAACAAATGCAGTTAGCCAAATTCTATATACATCTAATTCAGTCTCTCAGAAAAGGATTGTTTTTTTCCTAGTGCCCATCTACAGAAATAAGAAATTGGTTAATAATGGAGTAAGTCAGAAATATCTAGGGAATACTTCTAACTTGTAAAATAAAATGTTTCTTTGTATAGCTGAAGTGGGGGGAGCAGAGACAGAGACAGAGACAGAGACAGAGAGGGAGGTTTTCTCAAGGCCAAATCTTCCAGTAAAACACCTGAATAAAATACAGCAACATAAAGCTCACGGGATAAAGCAAGGAATGTGAACCTAAATAGGTGCAGAGCCAACAGAAATCCAGATGGAGAACAGGGCATTGGAAGCAGGGCTGGGAGATGGCTCAGTGGGTAGAGTTTTTTAAACAACCTTCACTTCAAATCCCAGCAACCAAATAAGAGCCAGATGTTCGTGCTGTCTGTAGTGTAGAGTGTGGTGAGAGACAGGCAGGTCCTGAGGGCTGATGGCCAACCAGTCTATATGCAATGGCAAAACTCAGTGAGAGACTGTCTCTAAATAAAGGGAGACAGAGAAGTGATTGAAGAAAATATCCAAATGTTAACCTCTGCTCATTATATGTGAGTACACTTTACCTACACAACACATACCACACACATACAGAGAGAGATATGAATAAATAAATAAATAAATAAATAAATAAATAAATAAATCTAGCTGGGCATGGTTGTTGGCACATGCCTATTGCTGTTTTCAATTGATTTATTTTGCGTGTGTGTCTTAATTACTTTTCTATTGCTGTGATGAAATGCCATGACCAAGTCAACTTATAAAAGAAAACATTTAGTGTGACTTGCAGTTTCAGAAGGTTAAAGTCCATGATGGCAGAACAAGGAGCAACTGAGAGAGCACATCTTGATCCACAAGATTGCTGGGAACCTTGAAGCCAGCTTTCAGTGACACACCTCCTCTAGCAAGACCACACCTCCCAATCCTTCCCAAACAGTTCCACCAGCTTGGAACTAAGCATTCAAATATATGAGCTTATGGGGGCCACTCTCATTTAACCATCGTGTGTGTGTGTGTGTGTGTGTGTGTGTGTGTGCATGTACAGACATGTGACAAATATCAGTCCTCTCCTTTCACCAAATGGGTCCCAGGGACTAAACTCAGGTCATCAGACTTGGTAGCAAATCACTTTATCCACATACATTTCAATGGGCATCAAGCAGAGGTACCTGACCATTCTTGTCTCTGTGTGGTTATTTGGGAGCCAATTGATGGGACAGAGCTGACTAGAAGGAAAGTCTGACTAGAGAAAGTTTGCCTAAATAAGTCAATAAGTCAATAATATTAGTGTGGTGGGGCTTACCTGTACACCTACACTTGGAAGGCTGAGGCCAGATGATCACATGCTTTAGGGCAGCCTGAACCACAAAGCCAGAAACAAGAATGGGGAGGTGGGATGTGAAGGAGGAGGGAGGAGGGGAAGGAGAGGTTAGAGATATCTAACCGTGAGTGAAAATGTTACAGGAGACTCCCACAGTGAAGTGTATGTGCATATGTGTGCACAGCAGGGAGGGGCAGAGTCCACTGCCACATGCTGCCTGTCCAACCCATGAGACAGGTCTCCCACAGGGGACAAAAGTTTTCCTTGACTTTTACGATTCTGGCAGCTTTGAAGAGAGCAGTTTAACTCTTAGTTAAACTGGCAGAAACCACTTATCTTTGATTCTCTGGTGAGCATGGCGAACCCCAGCAAGTAGGACATCCTGGCCATGGTCAGACACCTCTGCTTGATGCCCATTGAGATATTTTGCAAGGGAGCTGCTGGTTTGTCCCAGCCGCACAGCTAGCTTAGCCCCAAAATAACCACACAGAAACCGTATTCATTAAAACACTGCTTGGTCCATTAGCTCTGGTTTCTTATTGGCTAATTCTTACATCTTAATTTAACCTATTTCTATTAATCTGTTAATCGCCACATGGCTGTGGCTTACCAGCAAGATTCTAACCGGTATCCATCTCAGGCGGAAGATCCATGGTTTCTCTGACTCTTCCCTTCTTCCTCCCAGAATTCAGTTTTGTTTTCCCCACCTACCTAAGTTCTGCCCTATCAAAAGGCCAAGGCAGTTTCTTTATTCATTAACCAATGAAAGCAACACATGAGCAGAAGAACCTCCTACACCAGAGATATATGTTTGACTGTGATGCCAAAGCCTCCAGCTGGGCAAACTGATAAGGGCTTGTTATAGGAAATCCTTCAGCCAGTAGCCTTTAAATTACCCGCCCACTTTGGCATGGCCTCTTATACTATAAATGCCAATATAAAGTGCACACTCCCTCTCTCTTCTGGCTGCTGGATTCGGTTGCTGTTTCCCATTCAAGCAGAGGAGTCTATGAGTCTACCCCTAAATAAATAATCCTTTATTATACTCAATTCTGAGCTAGTGTGGGATTTCTTTTTAGCATCCATCTTCATCTGGCGCCCCACATGAATCCCAACTCCACACCTACTGGGTAGATGGGTCTAAAAGGCCCAAACAGTACATGGCCCAGAAGGTCTCTGACCCCTGCCTACTAAGCAGTTTTTTGTAAAACCCCACCACAGCAGAGCTAAATGTGAGGATACTTGGAAATTTCCCAAGCTCGCGCGCGCACACACACACACACACACCCGCCACCACATTCCCTGCCACTCATCAATGTATGCAGCTTCTGGTTTGTGCTCCCAGCTCATGAGTTCTGGTTCCTTGGTCCATGTAAGGAACTGATTTAATTGCCTTTAATTTGTCAAGCAAAGTATATTTGTCAGGATTTAACCAGGCACCAAGGTGGAAAACCAAAGCAGTGCAGGACTATTCATGCCGCCAGTCATGACTCTTCACCACACAGCTGCAACCACGACACCTGCTGGACAATGAAGATCATTACACCTAGCCAGGCAGTGGTGGTGCACACCTTTAATCCCAGCACTTGGGAGGCAGAGACAGGCAGATCTCTGTGAGTTTGAGGCCAGCCTGGTCTATAAGAGCTAGTTCCAGGACAGGTTACAAAGCTACAGAGAAACCCTGTCTCAAGAAAACCAAAAAAGGGCTAGAGAGATGGCTCAGAGCTTAAGAGCACTGACTGCTCTTCCAGAGGTCCTGAGTTCAATTCCCAGCAACCACATAGTGGCTCACAGGCATCTATAATGAGATCCGGTGCCCTCTTCTGGCATACATGGAAGGAATGTCGTATACATAATAAATAAATAAATAAATAAATCTTTAAAAAAAAGAAAACCAAAAAAAGATTATTACACACAAAACAATTTACTGAACCACATAATAAAGGTAACTATTTGATTAATAAATAAATCAATAAACTTAAAAGTTATATAATTGTAGATAATATTACTATGCAAAATTTTAATAACCTTTTTTGCTGATAGTATGAATTTATACTTCAAGGCTTATATGGTTATTGTGAGACATCCATTTATTGGATATTGGAACTCAGTTTTCTTCTGTATATTATATTCTTAAGAAAATGGTTTTGATAACAGAGCCAAGAATGAGGCGCTTTTTTTTTAGTTTTTTTTTCTTTTTTCTTTTTTTTTTTTTTTGGTTTTTTTGAGACAGGGTTTCTCTGTGGTTTTGGAGCCTGTCCTGGAACTAGCTCTTGTAGACCAGGCTGGTCTCGAACTCACAGAGATCCGCCTGCCTCTGCCTCCCGAACTCACAGAGATCCGCCTGCCTCTGCCTCCCGAGTGCTGGGATTAAAGGCGTGTGCCACCACCGCCAGGCTTTTAGTTTTTTTTTTAATTTATTTATTTATTAAGGATTTTTGCCTCCTCCCCGCCACCGCCTCCCATTTCCCTCCCCCTCCCCCATCAAGTCCCTCTCCCGAATGAGGCGCTTTTAGAAATGATACAGTCTTTACAGACTAATAATGAACAGCCAGCTGACAGGATTAAAAATCAAAAGTTACCTGAAAAATTACTACTATTGAAAATGATAACATTAATTTGACAAACAAAATTCAATCCATGTCAAAGGATACTGAGAAATTATCTGAAATAATTCATACTGTTGAATTTGACAATTAAAATCTGTTAAAAAGTTATGATAGTTTAGTAGATAGAGTATCTCTTTAGGAAGGCAATCTGCACACTATCCAAATAATGTCCAAGGATGAGATGTTATCTTTAAAAGAAAAACTTCAGACCTTGGAGTCCCATCTGCAGAATGAGGACCAGAGGCTAGGAGCCTCAATGAAATCACTAGAAATATGTACAGAACAGGAGATTCAGGCTTTATCAAAGACAATAGCAAAAAGATTTGAAACGATTGAGGAAATTATTGGAGCTGATGAGCAAGGAAAAAAAGATACAAGGACAGGATTCAACATCACCAGAAGCTGTCAGAGATGACTTACCCAGGGTTTTAGCTTCCTACTCTGTAATCTACTCTGACAAAGCATCAAGTTCTAAAGACCCAAAAAGATCCAAAGAAGATAGATGGATACCTATAGGAATGGATGATTTAAAAGAAATTAAGCAAGCAGTAGTATCTTATGGCTTGCATTCAGCATTTGTTAAGGAGATGGTAAAGACATGGGCTTCTAGCATTAAGGCTATCCCACACAACTGGCTTCAATTGGTTTCAGCAGTCTTGAATGATGGGCCACAATTACTATTGAAATGTTATTTGTGAGAAGAGGTAAAAATTTTAGAACAACAGGGAAAAGCAAAAGGTCTTGAGACTTCTCAAGATCAAATTCTTGGCAAGGGTACTTATGCTGACCCATAGGCTCAAGCTTTTTATGATGAACAAATCTTGTTCCTATGCCACAAAGCAGCCTTAAATGTTTGGGACAAGATCAAGAATAGGAAAATGAATTGAATCATATACCAGGGTTAAACGTGGCCAGAGAGAACCCTTTAGTGACTTTTGACAATGATTAACTAGGGCTGTACAAATAGCAGCAGTAACAGACCCAGGTGTTAGACAAGTACTTATTGAATCTCTGGCTTTTGAAAATGCCAAATTAGAATGCAAAAAGATCTTGGGCCTTTAAAGGTTAGATCAGCACCAGTGGATGAATGGATCCTGCATCAATGAACACTGAGACATTTGACCATAATACTGAATCTTGGGTAGGAAAAGCAATTTCCAAAGGAATGAGAAGACATCAAAATGCCAAATGTTTTAATTGTGGTAAAATAGGACATCTGAGAAGGGACTGAAGATAAGGAATTCCTAGATTCTAAATTATGTCTCCTCTGGGAATGGCAAAAATAAAAGATATCAACCTTCTGGATAATGTAGAAGGTGTGGCAAAGGCTGACATTGGACAAATGAATGCAGATCAACAAAAGACAGATAAGGCCACCCGATACCATTGGGAAACTCTTTGGGGGGTCTTTCGCAGGCCCCCAAGTTAGAAGTGGTCCAGTCATTCCCAGCCACTGTGGAGAACATGTCTCACCAGGAAAATCAAAAAAATCTAGAGTCTTTTGTAAAAGACCATACCGTTCTGGATGATGGAATAAACATGGAGGATGAACCAAGAATTCCCATAGGAAATAGGAAACAGATATTCTGGCAGACTTCTATAGATGATCAAAGACCAAATCTAGGAGTTTGTATAAATGTCATTATAATTGTGGGTTTGATAGACACAGGTGTAGACAAAAGTATTATTACTCTAGAATCTTGGCATCCAAATTGGCCTCTCCAAGAGGCAAATGTTCAATTCCTAGGAATTAGAACCATATCTCAAGTTAAACAAAGCACAAGATGGGTTGAATGCATAGGCCAGAAGGATAGAGAGGAAGGCTGAGGCTGTATGTGGCTAATATGACAATAAATTTATGAGCAGCAATGGAATACCCAGATTCTTGCAGTCCCAGAAACTTACATTTCTAGGAAGGATATTATAAAGTACTTTACACAAAGGTCACCAGTCATTCATGCTGTACAAGAACATAAAAAAACAAGCAAACCTTTAGCAGTACCAACAGTCCTGCCTTTAAGATGGTTAACTGAGAAGCCAATATGTGTTAAACAGTGGCCTTTAACAGAAGACAAACTGCAGGTTTTAGAACAGCTGATACAGAAGCAACTAGATGCTCACCATTTTGGCTTTTTTTTTTGAGACAAGGTTTCTCTGTAGCTTTGTTGCCTGTACTGGAACTAGCGCTTGTAGATCAGGCTGGCTTCAAACTCACCGAGATCCACCTGCCTCTGCCTCCCAAGTGCTAGATTAAAGGCGTGTGCCACCACCATCTGGTGATGCTCACCATATTGAAGAATCTACCAGCCCTTGGAATTCTCCTGTATTTGTTGTTTTAAAATCAGGAAACTGGAGAATGGTGACAGATTTTATAGCTATAAACAAGGTTATTCAACCTATGGGCCCTCTACAATTTAGAATTCCTCTGTCTTGGGCCAGAGAGATGGCTCAGAGCTTAAGAGCACTGACTTTACTTCCAGAGGTCCTGAGTTCAATTCCCAGCAACCACATGGTGGCTCACAACCATCTGTAATGAGATCTGGTGCCCTCTTCTGGCATGCAGGCACACATGCAGACAGAGCACTGTATACATAATAAATAAATAAATCTTTAAAAAAAATTCCTGTCTTCTCCATTACCAAAAGGATGGTCTCTCATAGTTATTGATTTAAAAGATTGTTTCTTCACTACACCTTTACAAGAAAAGGACAGAGAGAAATTTGCCTTCACAGTGCCTACTTATAATAATCCTCAGCCTACTAAGAGATAGCAGTGGACAATCCTTCCACAGGGAATGCTCCATAGCTTCACCCTGTGTCAATATTTTGTAAGTCAGTCATTGGAAATAATACGTTAAAAATTTCCTAAATCTACACTTTATCATAGCATGGATGACATTTTGCTATCTGATTCAAACACAGATACTTTAGAAAAAAAATGTTTGAAGAAGTAAAGAAAGTTTTGCGAAAATGGGGATTACAAATTGTTCCTGAAAAAAAATACAGAGAGGAGATTCTGTCAATTACCTAGGTTATAAAATAGATTTACAGAAAACTAGAACACAAAAGGTACAAATTAGGAGAGATTGAGTGTGGACTCAATGACTTTCAAAGATTGTTAGGAGACATTTCTAGCCTACAACCAGTTGTTGGGATAACACCTGATCTAATAGTTTGTTTAAGGTGACAAAGACTTAAATAGCCCCAGGGAATTAACAGCTGAAGTGGAATAGGAATTGATTGTTGTTGAAGAATTACAGGAGGCTCATGCTGATAGGGTGGATCCTAATCTTAATTGCATTCTAGTCATATTGCCATCCAGAATTTCTCCTACAGGAATTTTAATGCAGAGGGAAGATATTATCTTAGAATGGATCTTTTAACCACATAAACAGAGTAAAAAAAAAAATCTGTATAAAAAGGTCTCCGAATTAATTATAAAAGGAAAATTGAGACTTTGTCATTTAGCAGGAATAGACCCAGCAGAGATTATAGTGCCTTTTACTATTGATGAAATTAAAAATTATGGGAAGACAATGAACCTTGGCAAAGAGCTTGTGCTAATTTTTTAGGAGAGTTTAGTAGCAATTATCCCAAAAATGATAGAATTAATCTTATAAAGAAAACTACTTGGATCCTTCCCTGCATTGTATGTGACACACCAATGACTGGAGTCTGTCCATTCTATACTGATGCAAATAAATCAGGAAAGGCAGGTTACAAATCAGAAGATTTAAGTAAAGTTGAACAAAGCTCTTATGATTCTGTTCAAAATGCAGAATTATATGCTATTCTCATGGTGCTAAGAGATTTTAAAGAACCTCTCAATATAATTTCTGATTCACAATATGCAGAAAGAGTTGTCTTGTATATTGAAACTGCTAAATTTATACCAGATGATACAGAATTGACTTCATTATTTATTCAGGTTCAAGATATAATCAGGAATAGACTTTGTCCCATATAAATAACACACATCAATCCCATATGGGTCTGCCAGGTCCTCTAGCATAAGGTAATACAGAAATTGATTGATTATTGGTTAAAAATATGTTGAAGGTCTCAGAATTTTATAAGAAACAGCATGTCAATAGCAAAGGCTTGAAGAGTTTCCTATTACATGGCAACAAGATACAGAGATTATAAAGAGATGTCCTATTTGCTCTTTCTATAACTAAGCATTGCTACCTGCAGGGAGTACTCAAAGGAATGAAATCTGGCAGATGGATGTGTTCTACTTTGCAGACTTTGGAAAGTTAAAATACGTACACCACACCATTGACACTTATTCAGGTTTTCAACGGGCAACTGCTTTGAGCTCAGAAAAGGCTGATTCAATAGTCATGCATTTATTAGAAGTTATGGCCATCAAGGGTATCCCTGCACAAAAAAAGACAGACAATGGTCCAGCATATGTCTCTAAGAAAATGAAACAGTTTTTGCTTATTATAATATAAAGTATATTACAGGTATACCAAACAATCCTACAGGTCAAGCAGTTATAGAAATATTAAATTGAACTATAAAAGATATGTTAAACAAACAGAAAGAGATGGAAAATACCCCAGAAATAAATTTCATAATGCCTTGAATTTTCTTAACGCTAATGAGAAAGGGACAACAGAAAGACATTAGATAAGAGAAAAATCTTCTGAATTAAATCAGCTTGTGTATTTCAAGGATGTGTTGACCTCACAATGGAAACCAGGAGGTATGCTACATTGAGGAAGGGGTTTTGCTCTTGTTTCCACAGAAGAAGAAATGTTATGGATACCATCAAAATTAATAAAGATTCAATTTGAAAAGGGGAATTGTTTTTGAGACAGGGTTTTCTCTGTAGCTTTGGAGCCTATCCTGGAGCTAGCTCTTATAGACCAGACTGGCCTCAAACTCACAAAGATCCGCCTGCCTCTGCCTCTGGAGTGCTGGGATTAAAGGCATGTGCCACCACCACCCGGTGGGAAATCTCTTGAAAAAGAGAAATGATGGCTCATTCACAGAGGTGATAACCATACAAATGGTAAGGAAACCTCATAAGGGTTAGGACAGAGTTCTGTTCTTGTCTTTGCAGGAAAATACTCATCTTCAAAAAGTCAAGAGACAGCCGGGAAGTGGTGGCGCATGCCTTTAATCCCAGCACTCGGGAGGCAGAGGCAGGTGGATCTCTGTGAAATTCGAGGCCAGCCTGGTCTACAAGAGCTAGTTCCAGGACAGGAACCAAAAGCTACAGAGAAACCCTGTCTCGAAAAAAAAAAAAAAGTCGAGAGACCCTGGACATCTAGAAGCCTAAAGAAGAAAAGAAAATTATCCAGATAGGATCACCAAGCAAAGAGAATTATGACTTATGAGGACAGGTCATACTATAATAATAGTCATGACTCACTTAAAAATCAAAGCTAACTTTGTAGTTGGACAATGACTCTGTCCTTCTCTAAATCCAAGAATGTTGTTAAAAGAAAAATTCAGAGTTTCTGTCTCATGTCAGGAGCCATCTGGTATGGGACAGAAAGAAGAAAAAATTTAGAAAAAAAATTACTTTTCTTCATTCCTATTTTTGTCTCTGTCGTACCTTTCATTAAATATATGTTTATATAAATAATGTTTAAGTTTTCCACAATGAACAATGAATTTTCCTGTAATAATCTTTGAAGTTTCCAGAAAGAAGATGGGGCTCCATAACAATGACTCCACCTAGTTGATATGATGTCATGATGCTGATAGTGCTCCTATAAAACCTGTTTGGGGTACCAGCTGCTCAAGATAGTTCCAAATTGGTTAGCTGAAATGGTGCACTTTTTTTACAGTGCTATGACCAGAACTCCAAATAGGAACCTCAGAAAAACCTTACTGAATACTCAGAGACTATGTGCAATTATACCAGACATGAATCTTGGAACTTTACTTTCACAGAATCCCATAGAAAGAACATTGCCCCCATGACAGCTGGAAGTAATTCTAGAAGATGACATCCCCTCTCCCAACAAAGTTTGTCTTCAGGATTAGGGTCATCAGTTAGGGGTTGATTAAAATTGGTATAGGATTGGAGGTTGGGGTGGAAATTATGTAAGCTCAAGATTTCTTTAAGGAAAAAAATGGGAAATTGGATGGGATAATAGATTAGTGTGAGCTTACTCACACTAATAATAGTAAGTAATAGAGTGAATACTTGTGAGCTATTATTTATAGGCATTTTACATTGGTATAGATTCTTGTATATTAATACAAATTCAAATTATATTGAGTATGTTCCTATTTCTTTTTTTTTTTTTTTGTTTTTAAAGACAGGGTTTCTCTGTGGTTTGGGAGCCTGTCCTGGAACTAGCTCTTGTAGACCAGGCTGGTCTCGAACTCACAGAGATCCGCCTGCCTCTGCCTCCCAAGTGCTGGGATTAAAGGCGTGCGCCACCACCGCCCAGCACAAGTATGTTCCTATTTCTGTCTACAATATTTGTATACCTAGGCAAAGTTATTTTGTCATATTGTATGCAGGCATGCTTCTACCTCTACTTAAGACATTTTGTACAATTTTAGAATATATTTATCATATTAAAATATACATTTCTACCTCTGATCAAGATATTTATACATTGTTTACATTTTGAGGTCATTGTCCTCATTTGTTGCACAGTTGTTTAAGGATTGTTTAATATTCTAATATAAAGTCTTAGTCTTTAAACTTTATAGGTATTAAGGATTATAGGTCAATAGTCATTCATGTTTGTTATACTTTTAGTCAGACTAATCAGGTTCTTTAGATACATAGTGATTGTATTCTGCATAGATAGGTAATCTTCAACCACTTTAAAGAGTTGTAGAATACAGCATTTAAATAACTTAGACATAATAAATTGTGTCATGTTCTGTTGACATGAGACACAATTGCTCCTGGAAGCATCGATTTATTCCCAAGAGAATGTTGAGCACCAAAGACACTCAGAGCTTGTTTTCTTCTTGGCAAAACTGGCCTTTGGGCAAGGAACTACCTATACAATTTCTGGACAGGACAAGCAGTATACAAGAAAAAAGACTGTCAAATCTTGCCAAGACAGAGTAAAACAGTTTTGAAAAAATTCCTACCTCTGAAAATGTCAGTTACTCTAGGCCTTAGCCAAAGTTGGTTGCTCCAATGTTGCAAATGAGACTTTGGATAATTGCCTAGGTAGCCAGTTGTCTCTGTCATTTGTTGCACATTTTGGAAGTTGCTTGATTGCACTTCCTGCCTACTCAAGTAATATTATTTCCCTTCTTGGGTCTTCAATGGGGTTGAAGACTAGATAGTCTTCCTCTCATGACTTGGCCAAGTTATTCATAATATAAGACTTAGACTACTGAGGATAGGATAATTATTGAAACATTTATCACAAGTTTCTTGCTTGATATTGTTTATGCTGGTTGTAATTCTAATTTTTATACTTGATATTTGTTCTTATTGTATATAATTTTGTATTAGGCTTAGAACTCTCTAATTTAAACAAAAGGGGAGGGATGCTGTAGGAAATCCTTCAGCCAGTAGCCTTTAAGTTACCTGCCCACTTGGGCATGGCCTCTTATACTATAAATGCCAATATAAAGTGCACACTCCCTCTCTCTTCCAGCTGCTGAATTCTGTTGCTGTTTCCCATTCAAGAAGAGGAGTCTATGAGTCTACCCCTAAATAAATAACCCTTTATTATACTCAATTCTGAGCTAGTGTGGGATTTCTTTTTAGCATCAGGGGCTTCTTAGCATCAACTGCTCAGGGTAACAGAATGACTTGAGTTTTATTTTCTTGGTACCAAAAATGTAAATCTGGGAGCCCATAAATGTGGCTCCATGCGATACCATGACAAAGATACACACTCAAGCTGCAGGTGGGTGGAGGAATGGGAAGGGGAAATGCTTGGTACTTCCCTCTCTTGACTTCAGACACTTGGACTGTGTGACAGGAGTCTACAATCCCGGTGAAAACCAAAAGAAATTTCCAGAAGACAATGAGGGCTCAAGTAAGCAGGACCTGGCTGGAGAGGCTCTGGGCCAGCTGCTGGATAGGTACCATGGAGGAGCACAGGAGTAAGCAGCAGATGAGGAACTGAGAGAACCCCATCCTGCCTGCATCCAGAGCATCACATTTCCAGAGAACCTTTGCCACCCTGATATATTAAGTCACCACCATCTTAAGCTCTTGTCCCCGTGTAAGCTGAGGACAACTGGTTATTATCTCAGATGCCTCATGCAAGAAGACCAAGTCATGATGTTTAGGCCACAGCACCCTACCCTGGCAAGCTTAGAACCAGAACATGTTGAGCATGTATGTTTTCTAGCATGATGTGATATGCAGTGAAGAAGGACTCTTAAAAGAAATCTCACACTAGCTCAGAATTGAGAATAATAGAGGGTTATTTATTTGGGGTAGACTCACGGATCACAATCCTCTGCTGGAACGGAGAACAGCAACCAAATCCTGCAGCTGGAAAAGGGGTCAGAGGTGTGCTTTACATCGGTATAAACAGTATAAGAGACCATGCCCAAGTGGGCTAGTATCTTAAAAGCTATTCGCTAAAGGAGCGGAATGTGCTCCCCCAGCAATGCAGGGTAGCTGGGTGTGATGTCCTACCCATGAAGTGGTCGGGCAATGCACATTCACAAGGTTTCTCAGAAGCTTACAGTAAACCACACACAGCATGCGTCTCACAGACCCCTCAGTTCCCAGTGTAGTCAAAGGCACAAGGGGTGAGTGGCTTCCCAAGGAAGACCTAACACAGCTGGGAAGGGAGCATGTGAATGGCAAGTACCTGTCTGTAGCACCCTCCTCAGGGACCACATCCCAGTGATAAGATGTCTGGGGTACCAGCTGTGGCCTTGATGGAGATAGGACGGCCTGTGAGTCCAGGCACTTCAAAGCACACTATCCAGACCTATACTTCCTCTTTGCTCTTAGGCCTGCATCCTCAGACTTAGGAAGGCTGAAGGGAGTAGCACCTTGGTGTAACTTGCTTACCTCAGATATGAAAAGCCCTAGGTCTGCTCCCCAGCACCACGTGAACAATACACACACAAGCATAGACAATTACACACACTTGCACAGACACACACACACCTAGACACATACACATACATCCACAGAGAAAGACAAATATACTCACACCCTCAGACACACACAGACAAACAAATACACACACGTGCACAGACACACACATATACAGATAGAGAGACATAGACAGATACATACACACACACACAAATACTTTAAAGAGTACCATCTTTGGATTAGAATCCAGTTTCTTCCCTTAAGGGGCATCCTAAGAACAGTTGTTGTCTTGGGCTCTGTGCCTTAAGGTTTGTATCTGTACAATGGAAGCATAGGGATAAAGCGAATCTCCCATCCAATCACTGGAGGTTTGCTGAAATCAACTAACCATAAACAGATTAAACAAGAGAGGTATACAACTTCTTGAAATATTCAAAGGGGAGAAAATCACAGGAGTGTGGCCACCCACTAGCCCAATATGATGTCCCTCCCAAAAATTACTATAGTGATTCATTTTGGCGTTTTAAGACTTATTTTTATCTATGTGTATGTGTGTGAGTGTTTCTGTACACCGTGTGCATACATGAGCCAGAGAGGCCAGGAGAGGGTGGTTGATCCCCTGGAATTACAAGTGGTTATGAGCCACTGTGTGGGTGCTGGGACTGAACCTGTGTCCTCTGGGGGAGCAGCCAGTGCAGGTAACCATATAGTCGTCTCTCAGGCTCCAGAGCTCCCCTTTTCAATATAGAAGGTCAGGTGGAAATAGCAACAACTCTGATGCATCTCTCCCAGATCCCACATCAATCCCAGGCTCTCTTTGGAACTAGAATCATCCTACGGGTGGATAGGAAGACTGCCACTTTGAAAGCCTTAGTTTTACAGCTGTAGTCCAAGGTGGGAATGAGGTCTTGAAATTCTGACTTAGGTTGGGTTTCAATGCAGGGGTCTGGGAGTTAGGATTATGTAAATTATTTGCTATAGACCAGACATGCTTGTAATTCTAGCACTTGGGAGGCTGCCAGGAAATGGCATGAATTTGAGACTAGCCAGGAGGACATAGCAAAGTCTTGTGTCAAACAACAAGTCATGGTATAATATGTAGTGTAGTTTAGGATTGTAGATGCAGAGAAGGGAGGGTTTGAAGCCTGCCTTAGACAGTAAGCGTCCATTTGTTAAGTGGGAAGAGATGAAAGCAAAACAAATAGGGCTAGGGCTCAAATAAGAAGTGTGGGCCATTTTGGTTATTCTCTGTTGCTGTGACAAAGCGCCATTGCAGCTGGAATTGTGCTTGGGCCGCCAACCAGCTCCCAAATAAAGACACGAAGATGTATTATTAATTATGAATACTCGTTCTTAGCTTAGGTTTGTTCCACTAGCTCTTTAAAAAAGAGGTTATTTTATGTGTGTGCTTTATCTGAATATACGACTTAATGCCAGAAGAGGGCAGCAGATCTCATTACTGAAGGTTGTGAGCCACCATGTGGTTACTGGGATTTGAACTCAGGATCTCTGAAGAAGCAGGCAAGGCTCTTAACCTCTGAGCCACCTCTCCAGCCCATCCCACTAGCTCTTATAACTTAATTTAACCTGTTTCTATTCATCTATGTTTTGCCCCAGGGCTTTTTACCTTTCATTCTGTATGCCATACTTTCCTGCTTCCTCCCTGTCTGACTGGCTGGGCCCTGGCATCTTTTTCTTTCTTCCTTGAGCCTAAATTCCTCCTCCTACTTACTCTCCCTGCCCAGAAGTCCTGCCTATACCTCCTCCCTCACTATCGGCCATTCAGCTTTTTATTAGACCAATCAGGTACCTTAGGCAGGCAAGGTAAAACAGCAATACATTTTTACATAATTAAACAAGTATTCTGTAACACACCATGATCAAGGAAACTCACAAAAGAAGGAGTTTATTGGGGCTTATGGTTCCAGACGATGAGTCTATGACCACTATGGTGAGGAGCATGGCAGCAGGCTGTAGGCATGGTTCTGGGGCAGAGGCTGAGAGTTTACATCCTCAGACCCAGAAACCAGGCAGAGAGAGAGAGAGAGAGAGAGAGAGAGAGAGAGAGAGAGAGAGAGAGAGAGAGAGAATGTACTAACTGGGAATGGCATAGGCTTTTGAAACCCCAAAGCCTACCCCTAGCAAAACATTCCCTCCAACAAAGCTATACCTCCTGGTCCTTCCCAAACAGTTCCACCAACCAGGGACCAAGCATTCAAACATATGAGCCTAGGGGGACTAGTCTCATCCAAACCACCACAGGGGCCAGAAAAAGTATGTTAAGCAGGATTTCCTAGATGAATAGGATTGATGGGATTATATATATAAATACATGTGATGTGTGTGTGTGTGTGTGTGTGTGTGTGTGTGCGCGCGCGCGTGCGTATACTAGACTGGCTTACACAATAGGGTCTGTGTTCTCCAACAATGGCCATCTCCTTTCAGGAGGCAGAGAACCTGTAACTGCTCAGTACACAAATCTGGATGCCTCGGCAATCCCAGATTTGTGCTAAAACCCTAGAAGATTGTCAGAAAGTCTCTGGTTATCCATTCAGTGAAGCAGGAACCTGTCAGTGAAGGATGGTGGCCATCACAGCAGAAGCAGAAGCAGTAGCAGATAGACTTACCCACAAAAAGGAAAGCTAGACAGGAAAGCAGCAGACCCTTTCCTCGGACCTCTTTAGACTCGAGACAGCCATTGAATGGCACTGCCCTCCCTGGGGGAAGAAGGTCCTGGAATTATCCTTGCTGGCAATGACCGTGCAGACATCTGTCCAGCCAGAGGCATTGCTGTGTGATTGGTTCCATATCCTGCCAGGTTGACCAGCAAGACTGACAACCACAAAGAGGGAGATGGAACTTTTACTGAAGTGACACTAACTTGGGAGTGAGTGTGACATCTATGAACACATTACATCTTTCTTTTGGCCTTTTTAGTTCTAATTTTTGTCACTCAATAAAGATTCCCAATGTTCTTTGCAGAGGGCTGAGGTTTATATATAGTTAATAATGATTTATCATCATCTTTAGCCTTAGTATCTTAAAGTCTTAAAGCTGGTTTTCCTCCCAGAGCTGATGGACTGAAAGATATCTATCAGTAAAATGCCATTTTACCATTGGGCCAAATGCTCCAGAGCTTTTTTTGTTTTGTTTTGTTTTGTTTTGTTTTTTAAGCTTACCATCCAGGGAAGCAGTTGACTGTGTGAGCCTGCAAACAGCAAACTAAGCCTGTCCTGGTTCCTTTCTTCAAAGACAGGGCAGCTGGAGTCCCCAAGTTGTGGAAGCTGTGACTGTCTGCAGGGGGCGCCCTAGTCACACCTTCCATGGCTGTCTGAGGAAAACAAGAAACCTGAAGGAGTCTCTGCCAGTTGCTCAGCTCTGTTAAAATGTAGCTTAGCATCAGCTGTAGCCTTCAGGAGGCTTTGTGTTGGCATCCTTCAGCTGTGGGAAAGCACCTTACTGTACAAACCTGTGTTGTAATAGGAGCAGCGGGGCTGCGTCCCCAGCACCCCGCTGCCCACAAGGCTAGCTTTACCCGAAATAATTACACGGACACTGTATTCTTTTAAGCACTGCTTGGCCCATCTATCTAGCCTCTTCTAGGCTAACTCTCGCACCTGGACTAGCCCATTTCTTATCATCTGTGTAGCACCGGTCTTACCGGGAAGATTCTAGCCTATGTCCATCCTGGGTCGGAGCTTCATCGCGTGTGCCTCAGAGAGCAGAGCTCTCGCCTCTGCCCGCAAGAGTGGAGCATCGTGTCTCTCTGAGGCGTCTGCCCCCGAGAGGAGAGCTATTGAGTCTCTGAGCTCACTTCCTCTTCCTCCCACCTACGTTCTAACCTATCAGGGCAAGCAGCTTCTTTATTTAATCAACCAATGACACTCCTCCCACCTACGTTCTAACCTATCAGGGCAAGCAGCTTCTTTATTTAATCAACCAATGACCTTCCTCCATCAAACCTGAGTGCAAATAATGAGGGTGGATGATGGCTGAGACCACACTGACCAGGATTGCTTCACTAATATATTAACAATGGACTTGAGGGTCACTAGGCCACTTTATTTGTCCAGCCTTCCCAATATGGCTACACTCAAGAAGTCCCCTGTCTCCTCCCTCCCTCTTTCCTGTCTCTTTAAATAGCAGATTGGAGATGGGTGTCTGGGCCTCACATGCTAGGGCTGCGAGGATCCAGGCTTTAACCTAAAGTCTCTGTTTTATCAGGTGGAGGAGCAATCAGCCCAGCACTGCCACTAGAACCCCAAGGTGTCCCCTGTAGTGGCCACCACTCAGTTAAAGGCAGATAGCACGCCGTGGATCCAGGGATGAGAAATGTGTGATTCCCAGGCAGATTCTAGCCATCTGTCCTTTGTTGTTAAAGCAGGCAAGCATAGGTCTGGCTTGGCCATCTAGGACTCCACTTAGTCTGGGCTGTGTTTCTTTTCTCATAATGTGCCTGGCAGCCTGGGATCCTTAGCCACACATGTTATGAACACACATGTGAGTAAACTGGACTCCGCCTGCATTGAGCTGTACCCTCCCACACTCCAAAGTCATTTTCTCCCCTCGTAACAGCCATCAAGCCCAGATAGCTTTTACTCAATCACACTCATTATAGCCACCTACGCGGGTAGGGGAGTTGACCTAGCCTCAGATAGCTTAGGGTACCTGTACAGTAAGGTACTGCCTTCTATGTGAACTTCTAGAAACCTTTATTTGACATCTTACAACTAGGTAATTTGGGGGTGCATATGATTTCAATCAGATGCATTATGGGAAGGAACATATGCAGTAGGGAAAAGGCTAGTAACTTAAACCTGTCAATCAAAATAGAGGACTGCCCACAGTATGTCACTCGGTAACCAGCCCCACCATCCTTTAGACCCTTTGAGAGGCGCTCTAGGCTAGCTCCCACTCACACCGCCTGGTCTCTCTTGACAGCAGGGCTCTAGGCTAGCCCCCACTCACACTGCCCTGTCTCTCTCGACAACAGGTCTCCAGGCTAGCCCCCACTCACACTGCCCTGTCTCTCTCGACAGCAGGGCTCCAGGATAGCCCCCACTCACACTGCCCGGTCTCTCTCGACAACAGGGCTCCAGGCTAGCCCACACTCACACTGCCCGGTCTCTCTCGACAGCAAGGCTCCAGGCCAGCCCACACTCACACTGCCCGGTCTCTCTCGA
>NW_004949114.1:3615642-3623225 GCF_000317375.1 Microtus ochrogaster
TCTCTCTCGACAGCAGGGCTCCAGGCTAGCCCACACTCACACTGCCCGGTCTCTCTCGACAGCAGGGCTCCAGGCTAGCCCACACTCACACTGCCTGGTCTCTCTCGACAGCAGGGCTCCAGGCTAGCCCCCACTCACACTGCCTGGTCTCTCTCGATAGCAGGTTTCTTTCTGATCAGTGCTTCACTTTGAATGAAGTCGCCACACTGTTTTGCATCTGCGTGGGCCTTTAATTCATTCTTGAACAAGATCCTAAGATTTGGAGACATCCAGTCCGGACACCGACTGGTGATAACGCTGAGTCCCATAATTTTCCTGTCTGTCTGTCCTGCCTCAGTTTCATTTGGTCTTCACAGTTATATGAAGTAAGCCAGAAGAATGCTACTGCCCAGTTTTATAAATGTAGAGGCTGATGCTTGGCCAAGGAGGATCATGGAGCTGCCATGCAGGAGCCACCAGGACCTTGGCAGCACCACACTGCCCTCTTTGTTTTGCTTGCCATTTTAAACATCTGTTCTCAATTCTTCAAAGTCTCTTGTCAGCCTGTAAACTAAACGTAAAGCTGGGCATTGTGTTGCACACCTGTAACCCCAGCTCTGAGGCCGTGGAGGTTTGTACGGATCTCAAGGCCAACTTCTTCTTACTTGTGTCAAGTTCAAGGCCAGCCTGGTCTACGGGAGACCCTGTGTCAGAAAAAAGACTGGATATATTTGGCAGAGGAGGACAGACTAGGAGAGGACAGAAAATAAGCCAGAGGACAGACTGATATACTGCAGTCATGTTGATGTTTATACAGCCAAGGGTTAGTCTCATTATAAAGCCTCGGGATATACGACAGAAGAGACTATCAGAAGAGCCAGACTCCCCAGTCATGTGGGCACGAGGGAAAGTTTCCTCACCAAAAGTCTCTGATCACCAGTGTGTTCATGAGCAAGGACTCAGCTTGCCTTCCTAAGCCAGGAACAGCCACTCAGGCGGAGACTGACCTTTTCTAAGTTCATGGAACTGTGACTATATCAAATCTCTACCACAAAGAGCCTTTTGAAAGATAAATTATACTGGTGCTCATTTCTTCTGTATAAAAACAGTATATGTCTTAGTTGAAATTTTCACATGTGTAGAGACCATTTTTTAAATGCTGTTTCTTTTGTCATTTGGGAAGAATTTTTTTTTTTTTTTTTTGAGACAAGCTTCTCTGTGTAGCTTTGGAGCCTGTCCTGGAACTCGCTCTTGTAGATCAGGCTGACTTTGAACTCACAGAGATCTGCCTGCCTAAGCCTCCCAAGTGCTGGGATTAAAGGTGTGCGCCGCCACTACCTGACTAAGGAGAAATTTTAGACATACAAAAATCAAACATGTTTTGGTCTCAAGTTCTCAGGCCTCTTTTTGTAGAAGATAGGATGCTCTTTCTTACAATGAAACAAGCAACAAGTTTAGGAGCCAGGAGAGGATTATAACTAGCCTGGATGGAAAAATGTTCTGGCAATGTGCTACATAAGATATCAATAAAAATAAGAAAGCAAAAATAAAAACACTCACACTAAGAAACTCCTTTAATATTGAATACTTTAAATACTGAATGAAAAATTTAAACACCTAGATATGCAGAGCTGATCTGCTAAGAAAGGATATCTGTTCAAGGCCAAAATAAATCTGTGGTATTTGAATGTAACTGGTCCCATGAGCCCATAGGGCGTGTGCGGTGGTCCACAAGCCGCTCAGTTTCCATCTGGAGTCCATCCTAACTCACAAGTCACTTGAGTTCAAGCTTGCTCGTTTCAGTCTCCCTGA
Source organism: Microtus ochrogaster (assembly GCF_000317375.1). Taxonomy (NCBI): domain Eukaryota; kingdom Metazoa; phylum Chordata; class Mammalia; order Rodentia; family Cricetidae; genus Microtus; species Microtus ochrogaster. The sequence goes on from NW_004949114.1 coordinate 3,617,434, forward strand.
GAGCTGCGAGAAAGTTCTGATTAAGCCATGGGAAAGAACGTGACACAGGCTGGTGAGTGCCAGCCGGAGACACGTCCAGACAGAGAAAGAAACTGCTTGCTGCTAGCAGAATTCCTGTGACAGATAGCAAGCCTGCTTGCACTTCCTCCCAAGGACAGTGCAGGGAGGTGGTTAGCTGGCTGTACTTCTCTTTGTTCTGCCTTCAACCTGTATAGAAGGAAGTTCTGAAATAAACTCTGGGTTATGCGGTATTGACTGGCAGTCCTCCCAGATTGACCCTGTGTTTCTGTCTTAATTTCTTTCAAGCTGCCATTTTCTCAACCTTGCACCCCCTCCTCCAAGTACCCAGATAGATTTGTTGGAGCAGGCTCCAACAGGAATGGCATTATTGGGAGGTATGACTTTGTTGGAGTAGGTGTGGCCTTGGAGGAAGTATGTCACTGTGGAGGCAGGCTTTGCAGTCTCCTTTGCTCAAGCTAAGCTCAGTGTGACACTAGTCTACTTCCCATTGCCTGTGGGTCAAGATGTAGAATTCCCAGCTCCTCCTCTAGAGCCATGTCTGCCTGCATGCTACCATGTAACACCATGATGATAATGGACTAAACCTCTGAATTGTAAGCTAGCCACCACAATTAAATGTTTTCCTTCATAAGAGCTGCTGTGGTCGTGGTGTCTCTTTGCAGCAAAAGAAACCCTAACTAAGACAAAATCAAAACCACAAATTCAGCATATGGAGATGGCTTAGTGGGTCAAGCACTTGCTGTTCAAGTGTGAGGATCTGAGTTCAAATCCCCAGAATTCAAGTAGAAGTTGGGTGCTACAGGGTGTATCTGTAATTCCAGTGCTCCTATGGGGAAATGGGAGGTGCAGACAAGAGAACCTAGGAAGTTTTCAGGTCAACTAGCCTAGTGTACATAGTGTTTAACAACAGAGGCCCTGCCTCAAACAAGGTAATAGGCGAGGACCAACACCAGAGGCTGTCCTCAAACCTCCACACACAGTGGTACACACACACGCACGCGCGCGCACACACATACAAATAACCACAAATACATTTACACCTAAATAAACACATACACACATACACAAACACTCAAGGGCACACACATAAAGACACACATACACAAACATACATGAAGGAGGCAGGTCGCTTAAAAGAAATCCCACACTAGCTCAGAATTGAGAAATAGATGGTTATTTATTTAGGGGTAAACTCACAAATCAGAATTCTCTGCTGGAACGGAGATCAGAAAACCAAAATCCACAACTGAAACAGAGGGAGAGGCCGGAAAAGAGAACGGATGCAGGTTCTCCATCAGCATATATAAGAGGCCATGCCCCAGTGGGCGGGTAACCACAGCTGTAAGACTTCCTACAGCACACACACATACACAAACTCTCACACATACAAATACCCACAAGCACATACACACCCAAACACATAAACACACACATGTAAACACAAACACACACATACATAAACACAAACAAACACACACACACACACACAATTTAAAGGGGGAGAAGCACAGACTTAGAGGATTAACCCATTGGTTTTCTTAGACTCGGTGTCAGACTAAATAAAACTCCAGCCTGATTTGGTGCCCTTATCCGCTATAGAAGTAGCACTTGGAAGGCAGAGGCAGGGGGGATCTTTGTGAGTTCAAGGCCAGCCTGGCCAACAAGAGCTAGTTCTAGGACAGGCTCCAAGGCTACAGAGAAACCCTGTCTTGGGAAAAAAAATGCTTTTATCCTGGTCACTGTAATAGTCCTGCTTCTCTGTCCCAAATCACAGGGTCTTGTGACCAAGTCTCAACCAATCATATTTAGCATCGTCTTGAATTAGTCTGCGGGCGTCCCACTCAGTTCTCACCCATCTGCAGTGGGTTTTCCTGGACCAGGTGGCTCTCCTAAAAAGACGTTAGCAAGTGTTGGGAGGGGTGTGGAGAAACTAGTACCCATGCATACTGCAGATGGGGATGAAAAGTGTTCCCAACACTCGGGAAGTGCTTTGGCAGTCCCTCAAAATGTTAAACATAGGATTATCATCTAACTCGGAAATTCTCCTCCTAGTTTCCTCTCCCAAGGAAAGAAAATGAAAATATCTATGAGAAGATATGAAAACATTTCTATGCAAAAACACACAAACATTCATAGTGGTGTTATCCAGAATTCCCAAGTGTGGAGAGGATGAAACATTTCAGAAACAGATAAACAAATGTGTTACTTCAGCACGGGGACACCCTGGCAGAATCGTGAGCAAAGTAGCTACTGGTGTACATGCTACAATGTAGCTGATCCTGAAAGATCCTGCGAGGACAAAGAAGCCTTTAGAACAGAGCTTGTCTTGACACCAGGTGTGGCAGTGAATAACTATAACCCCAACACTGAGGATGCTGAGGCAGGAAGATTGCTAGTTTCAGGCTAGCCTTAGCAGCTTAGCAAAACTGATTCAAGGGCTGGAGAGATGGCTCAGCCGTTAAAGGCTAGGCTCACAACCATAAATATAAAGAATTCGGTTCCCAGCACCCATGGCTGTCTCTCCAGCCACAAGAAAAAAAAACTGATTCAAAACCAAACAAGTGAAACTCATGATTCCACTAACATAAAAGATCTAGACTAGGCAAATCTGTAGAAGTAGAAACTATATTAACGGTGGCCTACGACTGGGGAAGTGATGGAGGACCGTCATTGGTTCATTAAATAAAGAAGCTGCTTGCCCTGATAGGTTAAAACATAGGTGGGAGGAATAAACAGAACAGAACGCTGGGAGGAAGAGGAAGTGAGCTCAGAGACTCGACAGCTCTCCTGTCGGGGGCAGACGCCTCAGAAAGACGCCATGCTCCCATCTCCAGGGCGGACGCGAGAGCTCTGCTCTCTGAGGCACAAGCGATGAAACTCCAACCCAGAATGGACGTAGGCTAGAATCTTCCCGGTAAGACTGGTGCTCACAGATTATTAGAGATGAATTGATCGGGATATCAGAATCAGCCAGTAAGGGCTAGAGCTAAAGGGCCAAGCAGTGCTTGAATGAATACAGTGTCCGTGTAATTATTTCAGGTAAAGCTGCCGGGTGGCGGGAAGCAGCCCGCCGTTCCTATTACTGCAGGGAAGGGATTAGGGACACGCTCAGTGGTTAAGAATACTGGGCTGGGGGCTAGAGAGATGGCTCAGAGGTTAAGAGCACTGGCTGCCCTTTGAGAGGTCCTGAGTTCAATTCCCAGCAACCACATGGTGGCTCACAACAATCTGTAATGAGATCTGGTGCCCTCTTCTGGCCTGCAGAGATACATGCAGGCAAAACACCATATACATAATAAATAAATCTTAAAAAAAAAAATACTGGGCTGTTCTTCCAGAGGACCAGGGTTCAACTCCCAACATCCTCTTCTGGCCTCCCTGAGCAAACACATGGTGCACAGACATAAATACAGGCAAAATGCTCACATAAACAATTACGTTTTTAAAAAGACAGCTAGCTATAAGATAGCTATGATTCACTATAAAGACTGAGAAAGGTTGGTCTGGTGGGATGGTGAGTCTGGAGTTCATTTCGATTAAAAAATGATCTAAAGGCGTACAACACCACTGCTGGGCTGTACTTGTTTTGTTTTTAAAGCAAAATCTTATGAGGCCTAAATTGTTCTCAGAGTTGCTCTGTGTGTGTGTGTGTGTGTGTGTGTGTGTGTGTGTGTGTGTGTGTAGATGGCCTTGAACTCCAGCTTCCAGGGGCTGGGCCACAGGCACGCGTCCTTATGCCCATAGAAAGCTGGTTTTCAACAAAGAAAGCTAACTCGCCAGCTTTCCTCTCATTTTCCTTTGTGGTGCTATCACTGTTGCCTTTAATCCCAGCACTTGGGAGGCAGAGGCAGGAGGATCTCTGTGAAAATTCAAGGTCAGCCTGGTCGACAGAGTGAGTTCCAGGACAGTCAGGGCTACAGGAAGAAACTCTGTCTTGAAAAACAAAACAAAACAAAACAAAAATCTAACCCAAATAACAAAACAAAATAGATAACTTAACAAAACCCCAGCTTTGCGGAAATGTGATAAAATCCACTAGTTTAAAGTCTATAATTCAGTGATGACTTTGTGTATGTACACAGGTGTGTAACCACCATCCACAGATTCCTACTTCCGGAATGTACACAGGTGTGTACCACCATCCACAAACAGATTCCTGCTTCCGGAATGTACACAGGTGTGTAACCACCATCCACAACCAGATTCCTGCTTCCGGAAAGTACACAGGTGTGTAACCACCATCCACAACCAGATTCCTGCTTCCAGGTTTCTGCCCTGTTTGAGTTCCTGTCCTGACTTCCTTCCATGGTGAACAGTGATGTGGAGGAGTAAGCCCTTTCCTCCCCAAGTTGCTTTTGACCATGGCGTTCCATCACAGTAATAACTAAGACGCTGATACAATAGAAAATATTCACAAAGATATGATTGATAAAAAAAAACCATCATCAAAAACATACAAAGAAATTTTGAACAGCAATAAGAAAGCCAACAAGGGTTGAAGGATGGCTCAATGGTTAGGAGCATTGTCTGAGCATTCCAGAGGATGTAGGTTCAATTCCCAGCACCCACATGGCAGCTCACAACCATCTGTAACTCTGGTTCCAAAGGATTCGATGCATATGGTGCAGAGACTTACATGCAGGCAAAACACTCATACACACAAAATAAAATAAAATAAACTTTTAAAGAGGAAAGTTAATGCTGGGTGGCGGTGGTACACACTTTTAATCCCAGCACTCAGGAGGCCTGGGCAGGCAGATCTCTGTGAGTTCAAGACCAGCCTGGTGTGCAGCGTGAGTTCCAGGACAATCAGAGCTACACAGAGAAATCCTGTCTTGAAAAAAAAGAAGGAGGAAGAAGAGGCAAGTTGTGGGGGGAAAGGACCAAGGTCTTTAACAAATATTTCATCAAAGAAGGCACAGATTCTCAGAAGAATAGACAGCTGAATGCTTGAACGCTCAGCTCTGAGTAAGTGAACAATGACACCTACTGAAATCCAGAAGAAGCCACAGGTAAACGGTCATTTGGTTTAGTTTTATAGTAGCTATGTTTGCTATAGCAGTTAAAAGCAGCAATCCTAATCTGCGAGGAAAGGAAATCTTGTTCCATGAGTTGTGATTGGCACACCCCAAGGAGAAAGGAAAGATATTATAATTAGAAACGGAACAATGAAGGACATTGCAGGAGAGGTGAGGACATTCACACAGAAGCAAATTGATACCCTCTGAAGAAGGTCCAAGTTCAGCAGCTCTCATCTAGTGACCCCAGAATGAAGATAAGGTCAGAGTTAGGGATGGGAAGATCAATTAAAAGTTGATTTAAAGTAGTGAAGGCCTGGACTCTTCTCCACACTTACTATGTCTGCCTCTCCTACTGTAGGGAATTTCTCAGGTTTATTTTATGGGGGAAAGAAAGTAAATTTAGCTAGCTGTCTGTTTACATATTTATCCAGTGATGCTTTATTTATTTTTACTTTATGTATATGAGTGGTTTGCCTACATATATATCTGTGTACCACAGCATACAATGCCCACTGGAACTGGAGTTATAGATGGTTGTAAGCCACCATGTGGGTGCTTGGATTCTAACCCAGATCCTCTGGAAGAGCAGCCCTTGTTCTAACTGCTGAGCCATCTCTCTGACACCCTTACCTGTTTGCTTCTTTAAAACAAGGCCTCATGTGTTCCAGGCTAGACCAAAAGTCACTCCTTAGCCCAGGATGACCTTTCTTTCCCCTCCAAGGTGCTAGGATTACAGACATGCACCATTGC
>NW_004949114.1:3623325-3646677 GCF_000317375.1 Microtus ochrogaster
TGGTAGACCAGGCTGGCCTCGAACTCACAGAGATCCGCCTGCCTCTGCCTCCCGAGTGCTGGGATTACAGGCGTGCGCCACCACCGCCCGGCTGGTTTTATCTTTTCCTTTGGGATGTTGTGCAGGGGGTGTAAGCATGTGCATGTCCCGATGTGAGTGTGGCTCGTGTGTGCAGACCAAACAATGACAGCAGGAATCCTTCTTGATCATTCTCCCATTGTATTTATTTATTTATTTAGAGCCAGGGTCTCATTGTGTGGTCCAGGCTGGTCTGGAACTCACAGAGATCCCTCTGCCTCTGCCTCCCGAGTGCTGGGATTAAAGGCGTGCATCACTTTACTTTTTGCTGTTTGTTGTCTTTGAGACAGGGTCTTACTCTGCGGTTCTGGGTGACTGGGGGCTCGCTATGTAGAACTGGCTGAACTAGAAATCAGAGATCAGAGTGCTTCTGTCTCCCTAGTGAGGGGACCAAAGGTGTTTGCTGCCAGCACGTTTGCTATGTAGCTCTGGCTGGTCTAAAACCGAGGTGGGCCTACAATTTGTGAAAATCTGTCTGTCTCAGGCTCCTAAGGATTGAGGCTGCAGGCTTGGGCCATCATACAGAGCAAATCTGAAGATGTCTTGGTCACCAGAGCCTGCTGAGGTGAAGGGTAGCTGTTCTGAAAACTAAAAACGGAACATTTCCTTATTAACACCTCTCAGCCTTCTTCCCAGCTAGATTCCCACCTTGTAGATATACCTGCAGGCATGCATGAGTATACAGAAAGAAAAGAACTAGGGAAGGTGGCAATTAAGAGCAAAAATCTCACTTTAAAAAGATTTAAAAAAAAACAGTTATTGGAATATAAAATTTAATCTGCTAAACCAGGCCTAGTGCTATACCTGTAATCCCTGCTACTTGGCAGATGCTGGAACTAAAGGATCAAAAGTTCAAGGCCTGCTGGGCTGGAGAGTGAGCTCGAGGGCAATCTGGACAATTTAGAGAGATCCGGACAAAAATAAAAGATAAAAAGCAGGCTAGGAGTACAGTCTAGTAGTACAACGCTTGCTTAGAAAACAAAAGGCCTGAGAGGTTCAACCCCTAGAACTCAGAACTCCCCCTCCCCCAAATATTCTCAAACATAGTAACACAGCCCTAAACATACTCGGACTATAGGAAGTAGCCAGGCCTGGTGGCACTCACCTAATCCTAGATCTCTAGAGGTGAAGGCAGGAGGATCCAAGTTCAAGGTTATCCTGGGCTAAAGAGCCAATTTGAAGGCAGCCTGGGTGTAGAACCCCAAAACTGTGAGCCTATTTCCACCTTAAGCAAAGGTCAGAGAGTTGGAACTCACCTCTATTCCTCCAAGGTTATTGTGTTTCTACCTAAAAAAAGGTCCCACCTAGATTCAGACCAGAGAGTTCTGCTCTCTCAAGGTTATCGTAAACAGGTGTGGCTAATAGCCAGGCCTCGTGTTTCACGAATAGTCAAACAAAAGTCTTAGGATCCAACTAAGGTTCTAGTTCCTTTAAGGAGTAACAATGGATTCCACCCAGGGAGTGGTTTGCCTACAGGATGTTTTTTTGGTCTAGGGTGTGAGTGTGACTTGTTTTGTTCTAGCAACAGAATGTGTAAGGATAGATCTAGCCCACGACCTTCAATTGGTCAGTTCATTTCCTTGTATAACAGGTTAACACAGTTTGTTATCTTATTCCTGCCCTTTGGGATGAGGGATATTTTAAACAATTGGAAATTAAATGAGGGTATTCCAGCATTCACTGGAACTCCGTCCTGGTACTATCTCTATTTTTCAGATCCCCAGACCCCTACCCTGGCAAGAGGTAATTTTGATGAGGTTGGTCCCTGACACCTGGGATACCTGACACTCTGTGTGTGCCCCCCCAATAAATAAACACACATTTGATAGATTTCACTAATCTACTGTATTTGGCCAGATTTTTCAACGTTCTTTAATCTGTGACTGGTGATTGAAGCAAACACAAACCATTAAAGATAGGGGATATCTGAACAACAAAATTACCAAATTTTTACTAGCGGACAAATATTAATTTTGTATTCAACAATGGGGATGCACAATTTTTTTCATGCACATATTGCCATTTCTAAGGCTAGATCATCAGTTAGGCTACCAAGCAGAGAGCACTTTTTATTTATTAAAAATTTCCACCTCCTCTCCCCCCCCCCCCCGCATAACTCTTAAAAGTGTTATGCCCAAAGTCCGGATCCCCAAAACATCACCACAAGACCGTATCTGATGCAAAAGCGAAGAGTCTTTATTGCAAGTTAACTCGGGTCCCTCTGTCTGTCGGAAGCTGTGCCAGCAGCAGTAATGGCAGCAGCAGCAACAGCAGCAGCGATGAACACAGCAATAGCAGTGACAGGAACAGCACAGGAGAGACCCCAAGCGGCAAAAGAGGGGGTTTATATAGGGGAAGAGGCTTGGGGAATTCTTCTGGGCTTGTGATTGGCTGCCCCTAAGTGGGATTGAGGGGGAATTCCAGACTTCCAGGTTTGGGATTGGCTGCCCCCTATGATTTAAGGGCCTGAGCGGGGAATTCCCAACTGCCAGTAACTGCCTGCCTGTGGGGAATACCAAGCCTTTAAGGGGCTCAGTGATTGGTCCGTTTTCCCTGCTCAGGGATTGGCTGGTTTTCTGTCTGGGGCAGAGATGGATCTGATTCTGGGACCAAACTATGTTTCTTTCTTTGGGTCTTTTTACCTTTATACGTCTAATTTTGGGACCAGGGTGAATATCTTTGGTATTCTCTGAATCTAGGGGCCTGGATTCAGGGTCCGGGGATTTTGTTCCCGTTTTAGGTTCAGGGACCAAGTGCTTCTTCCCCTGGCTCTGGTCCCATATTCAGTGAGTTTCTTTCCCTGACTCTGAACTCAGTGTTGTTCTAGGGTTACGGACTCACTGAATCTTGGGGGCCTGGGCCGCTGAAAAGAAAAGTGTTATAAAAAGTATGCTGGGATAAGACAACTATAGTAGAGTCAATAGTAAACCTCTATAGCTGAGGAAATAAGAAATTTGATTTCTTTTTTTTTTTAATGTGTGGTGTTGGACATTGAACTCAAAGGCTTGTGATTCGCCCTATCCCTGAGCATGGTGTTTAAATAACCTATGAGGCCAAAAAGAAACCATAAAAAAGACAAAAAATTCAAAGTTAAGAATATCTATTTTTAAAGTAGAAAGGGAACAAATATAAATGTAAGCAAATTTGCAATGAAATCGACAAAGAACATGTCCATTTTACATGAGAAAATTGACCAACAGCCCACTAAAACCATGGGGAAGAGTCTGGCGACCCTGGTGGGTGGGAGACAGACAGAAATACCATGTGAAGAGAACTTGGGTAGAGAGCTTATTTAGTGGATATTGGGAAGGGTATAAGGGTAAGGGAATCAGAGGGGAGAGAGAGAGAGAGAGAGAGAGAGAGAGAGAGAGAGAGAGAGAGAGGATGCTTGTCTTGGTGGGAAGGAGGGAGGAGATGGAGATTGGGGGTGGAGCTTGTCTCTTAAAGGGATGGTACCCAGGTGACTGGGAAGGTCAGCAGAATTATAAGGTCTTGAGGAGGAGGGTATCAGGACCAGGGAATTGAGAGAGGGGTGTATCTGATCTGTTTAAGGTGAATCCTTCAATTCGGCTCCCTGGAACTCACAAGAATTCTTTGAGTTTGTAAAATATAAAGTTTAGACACATACATTGTATAAACAGCAGCATATTTATGCCAGAATGACTGTGACAGCTGTTTTTGCACAATGAAAAGTATCTTTAGAAAAAGATCAAACAGAATTTAAAATCTTGATCGCACCAGGAACAAAAGGCAGACACAGAGAAAGGAAGCCGCATTTCCAAGGAACAATCACCAACAGAATGTAAGCTGACGACAGACTTGGTATGTGAAGGGGGAGGAGCAGTCTCCATGAGTGAGGCAGGAAGGTCCAGAGACTGAACTCCAGCATCCCAGAAGTTCAGCAAGGCCTTGGGTCGTCACTCACAAAGTCCAGAGGCTGTAAGAACCGGTGAGCACAAACTGAACACCTAGCTTGTCACGTGGAGTTGGGGGCCCGAGCTAGGAGCTTAAAATTTTAAGCCCCATAGGCAAGTGGTTGACCAGTACTGAGTCTTTTGACGCGGGGAACCACCACTGAGCGATTACACACTCATGGAGGCATAGGATAACAGCAGAATAATAGCATCAAGGGCAAAACACAAGGAATAAGTTCTACATAAATGGAGCAAAGGTGGGCTGGCCGCCTGGCCCCTTGGTTGCTAAATTCTTCACAATAGACTGGAATGCACTGATTCAAAAGTTTGTCAGCAGCACTAAGCCCAAATGTTTGCATATTTAAGAAGGGTTTTGTTTTGCCATAAATAGCACTTGCTGTCCAGTCTAAGGGCTGGCTTGGAGTTCCTAGGGTCTAGGGTCAAGGGAGCTCCTTGCTTCAGAAACCTGGAGCCCCACCCCTAGGTCCATTTAAGGCCATGTTTGCCTGGAGCTTATGAACCTGTGAGAAAACCTGCTGGTTCCGGGTCAGGTAAGTCCTGCATCTGTGTGGTTCTGGCTCTGCTGGCCAACTCCCCACTATTAGATTCTGGGCTGCAGGCTAATCAAGTCACACTCGTTTTTTGGCCTGCCACAGCCGTCTCTTCCTCTCTCCCCAGCCTCTCAGCTCCTGGCAAGCCCTCCTTCTCCTCCAAACGTCTCTCTGTGACTCGGTAACCTGCTCAGTGGTAAGGGTGAAACCAAAACAGGAGCCACATTGTCACATGCTGTTACTAAGTCCCCACACCTTATAAGAATAAGTTTCTATTTCCCAAGCCCAGTGTATCCTGCAAACCATGCTTACAGCCTATGCTGAACTTGTAGCCCGGTGCTGTGTCCCCACCTCTAAACTCCTGACCCGGTGGTGACTCCCCTCCCACATGATGGACTTCCTCTGCAATCATCTACAGCCCCCAGCCTTGCGGTGCTAACAGCCCGTTATTGCGGTTCTTTTCTATCAGCCCTAACCCTTCCTCATGAAAGGGACCTCAAAAGCCAGCGAGGGGCTTCTCTCTGAAACCCCAGGCTTAGAATGAGGCCACCGGTTGGCCAGTCTAAATAAAACTTGCTTAATCAGTCCTCAGAATGTTTTCCCCACTCAGGTTTAATGCCAGGACACAAGGAAAGAAATGTTAAATCCCGGACAAGACACCGTTCAAGCTGTGTCCTCTCTATCCTTCTAGTTGGTTCCAGGATCCCTTCTGCTACAGGAGAGACAGATACCTGACAGAGAGCCTGTCTGAGTCTATAAACAGACTTTGCAGGTGTCTTTTTCCTTCTGGGATGTCAGGCCACTGCTGGGGACAACACATCTTCCACCTGTATAATGGTTCAGCTGAATTAAATATGCCTCTCCTCCACATACCCAGAGTGGTGCATCTGGAAGTTCCTCCCTTCTCCCTGACACCCAGGAATCAGAGACAGCTTGGCTGTATGAAACATACTTCTGCCTTCATCAAAGACCTATAAAAAGCCATTCCTCACTCTGCCATGGGGTCCTGAACTCTACCAGAGCCCCACCCATGTTTCTGTCTGTCTGTCTGTCTGTCTGTCTGTCTGCCCACAATATTAATAAGTCTTCTAAAAGAACAATCTGCCTCAGTGCCCCCTTATACCCAGACCCCTCACCCACAGACTGCTGAGCACCGTGACAGTAAACGCCCTCTCCTTTGGAAGTTTCCCCGCATTCCTATCCCCAGAATCTCTGGATCTTATGTTGAGAGAACTGACCCAAGTAAAGCTGCCATCTTGCCATCGCCGCAGCCTTGCTCAGCCCTGGAATCCATTTCACAGCAAAGGGCAGCAGACGACCTATCTGAAAAAGAGATGTTTAAAGGTGGACCAATAAGACCAGGATGGGATTCCATCTAACACTTATTCTTAGTAGGTGCTCTCCCCTGACTCCCAACGGGGAAATTTCTCACAGCTGGCAGACTCCAGAATGCTGATAGCTATTAAAGCAGCCCCAGTGGCAGCAAAAGGGAAGCAAATGATAGCCTGCAAGGTCACCATAGCAACCAGGAAAAGGACAGCTTTCACAGAGGAGTCTGTTTTCACACAGCAGTAGTAGAGCCCTGTCTACCTACCTTCCTGTTAACTTTTGGCAACTTCCAGCAGGCTTATGATTCTTCCCCCTTCCCCACCATGGCTGACAGTTCTTTCCTGATTGGTCTTTTTTTTTAATCTTATTTGCATACCCACAATCCGTCAATCAGAGCTCAGCTGGCATCCTATAAATTCATGCACACAGATAGAATCATGGAATTGTTGAAGAACGAAGGCAAGGAAGGATTCAGGGTCCACTTCTGGCTCAGCCTGGGGGCTGGGGAGAGGGCACTGATCTTCAGGTGCTCCTGTCAGTTTCTGAGGTAGCAGCCCGAAGATTTCAGGGTCTGGCTCTAAGCTGCGTCACTCCTCAGAGAAGGAGGAGTGTCTTCCAGACACGTGGGGATGGATGTGCCAAGGGCTCCATGTGCCTAAGGCTTCTGCCACCTGGAGCTTCAGCTCTGAGCAGGGTGTTTGCTCAAGCCAGCCTCACCCATTCCTGCCTCACACTCCAAGATGCCACCCATCAGCCGCAAAAAGGAGGTTGCCTCTGCCGCTGCCTCCAGCCCCTGAGACGGCAAGAGCCAGCAGATGTGCCAGCTGTTGCTGTTATGCCCGCTGGTGATCTGCAGACTGGTTCTGCACGGCACTGCCGTTGGTTGGGACCCCAAAGCTCACTGAAAGCCTTCTTGGAGCTATAGTGCTTCTCTGATGGCACCCCTCCGGTCCATGTGGCAGTTGTTTAAAGTTGTCTCATTCCACTTAAGGTTGTTGATCCTGCGTCAACGGTAAAGCACCCCCTATCTGTATACTCCCCTTTATCTGCCCGCTCCATTCTCAGAGGAGGGCGTGACAAGAACCTGGCTGGAGACAGGAAACGTTCTTTGTCAACCATCCTACTAACAAAAGATCTGAAATATTAGAGGAGATATAAATACTAGCTGGTGTGTGTTCTGTGACTTCCCGTGGAGACTCAAACATCTACACACTCGATAGATGAATGACAGGCCAAAGTAATGACTTTAACAAAGTCCAACTTGACAAAGCAAGGAATTCACTGGGATTACTTATAAGAGTACAAATCAAAGGCTCACCCAGCATAGGGGACAAGGCACAGATGCTGCATCCCTTGAGCTCTCCACATAAGGAAGGCAGAGCCGCCAGCGTGTATGCTCTCCCCAGCAGTCTGTTACTGCGTCTGTAACCATGGGGACAAGGCCTTGTGAGTTTTCTAAGTTTCAGGAGCTTCCTGGGTCTTATGTGTTATATTAATTCCATGGGTCTTTTTTTGGGGGGGGGGGCTTTTGGTTTTTGGAGACAAGGTTCTCTGTGTAGCCCTGGCCATCCTGGAACTCACTTTGTAGACCAGGTTGGCCTTGAACTAAGAGATTTGCCTGTCTCTGCCTCCCAAATGCTGGGGTTAAAAGTGCACCTCACCACACCAGGCTTAGTCCCTGAGTCTTAACAAGAAGAAATCACTAAACAACATGGCATACTTTCTATAAACATTAGATATTATGCTACAAGATGGACCATTAACATACAAAGACCATCAGTCTTGCATCTAGATAAAAATACCCAAGAAACTGCACAGTGGCACCAGAGTATAGCTGTTGGGAGCTATGAACCCCCAGATCCTGAATTTCTTGTAAACAACGTGTTATGCTTACAGCTGCTCTGAGCACGAGACCCTCAGGAGTTCCTGATGACAGGGGAGTGGTTTCTGGTGCGTTTGGCTGGGGCGTGGCTATCAATTAAGGATTCCTATATAAGTTGCCCCTGGACACAATAAAGGGGGCATTCCTGTTTTAAGGATGACCCGTGTCTCTGTGTGTCTTTCTGTGCTTAAATTTCCAGGCCCTTGCCTGGCTTGCAAACGGTTCTGTAGTGCAGGCACCACAATACAGGCGTAGGGTTTTTACATATAGCGATCATAGTCACACTTGGAAAGAGAAGACTGAGAATTGTGTTTAAATAAAGAAGGGATGCAGGGCTGGAGAGATGGCTCAGTGGTTAAGAGGACTGGCTGTTCTTCCACAGGTCGTGAGTTCAATTCCCAGCAACCACATGGTGGGTCACAACCATCTGTAATAAGATCTGGCACCCTCTTCTGGTGTGTCAGCATACATGGAGGCAGAATGTTGTATACATAATAAATAAACCTTTAAAAAAAAGAAGGGATACATAGATTATGGCGCATAATAAACTGTTTTCTATCAGTGAAGGTGTACAATGTGCAACTTGCTTAGGAGACGTGATGCTTAACAAGTTTGTGAAAAGTCCCAAGAAATATACACACAACTAATGAAAAATGCGTTGTTTAGTAAGAAAGTGAAAAGAAATGAAAGCAATGTTGTAACTGTGTAAATGCAAATTCAAATGAGTTACTACTGCGGGGAGGCAGCAGAAGATTGGAACCACTTACAAAGTGATGAAAGGACCATTGGAAGTATTTCTGGTGGGTGCCAAGTTGAAGATGTGTTCATTATGCTGGTTTATTTGATGATTATGAGTGTTTTTGCATGCAATGTGTCTGTGTACCACACGTATGCAGTGCCAGTGAAGGCCAGAAGAGGGCGCGTAAATTTTCGCCGGAACGAGTTACAGATGGTACTGAGCCACCAAGTAGGTGCTGGGAATCTAATTGAGTCTTCCAGAAGAGCCGCTAAGTGCTCTTAGCCCCTGGGCCATCTCTCCAGATTCCATTATGTTGCTCTTTCCTGCACTAATTTAATTTTAACAAATCATCCGAAGTCTACTGGTTATAGCACACTAAAAAGCGGTTCTGTGCTCTTCAGGTCCAGTTGGAAAAGAAGATTCTATCTATACATATTCTCGGGTCTTCCAACCAAACCACATTATGGAGGACTGGGGAGTAGTAAGTCCTGGGCAAAACCGCAGTATTCTGACACCAAGTACCTGGCTCCCACCACGCACACAAAAATGCCCTCCTCCGATGGTGAGCTGTTAAGGAAAACAGAGCCACAACAAGCTCATTTTCCAAGGGCTCAAACAAAAGAGGGATGCATCACACAGGCCTCCCTCCCACGCCGGCGCGCTAGTGATGTCACCAATCTGCGCCCTAACCATTGATTCCTGACTGAAGGTGGAGGACTGCGCGTTGGGAGCAGCCGGGAAGGTCCGGCGCAACGACAGGCTCACGAGTGGTCAGCGTCCGAGGAGTCGCGCGCGGGTAAGACGCTCCTCGCCTCCCGCAGGCCACCGCCTCCGCAGCCTGCGGCGCCATGGAAGAAGGCGCTGCGGTGGAGGCGGAGGGCGCGGCGGGGCTGCGCGGATGCTCGGGCGCTCTTGCGGGCGGGAGCCGCTTGGGTACCCGAGGCCCTGCCGCCGCGAGTATCCTTCCCTGCGGATGCGGGGTTGCCGGCGCCTGGCCCCGAGAGCCTACCCCGCCCTGGCGTGGCTGGCCCGGTGGCGCGGAGGTGCCCACCGTGGGAACCCACGCGGGGGTCGCGGTCGTGGCGCTCAGCCTGGGGCTGGCTGGTCCTGAGGCAGGAGGCCTTCTTGCGTCACCTGCCTTTCCTTCGTCTGTTTGGCTTGGTTCTTGGGCCCTGCCAGACGGTAAGCCGGCCCGAGGTGTTCCGCGTCGGTATCAGTCCGGGAAACTTGGCGGTGGGCGTTTGAGGCATAGGGGGAGAGGGCAAGCGTGCCCTCGGCGGGACGGCGAGGGCTGTGTCTACGCGGCTGCAGGAGGATACCGGCACCCCGAGGCCTCCAAGGCTGGCTGCTGGAGAGGGAGGACAGGTTGCTAGAGGAGGTCATTGACGACGGAGGACACAGAAGCGTCAAATTGTGGGCAGCTGAGTGACAGTGCCAACTTATTTCTTTAGGTCTTGTTCCCATCGTTTTAAAGATCCTGAAAAACATTAATTAATTACAGTTGAGTGCTTGCTGTGGGAGGCAGAGAAAGACACTGGAGCGGGCATGAACTGTGGAATCAGGTCCTCTGCTTCTCAGCAGTGTGACATTGCGGTATTTAACCTCTCCAGTCTCCTCCTTGGCCTTATCTACAACATGAAGACAGCGAGGCCCCTCTCGACCAGCTGTCAGAATTTGAAGCGGCTAGCTAATGATTAGGGGCGGGCCGCCAGCATTTGTACCGCTGCTGCTGAAGCCTCTTTGCTGCTGTAGCTTCAGAGGCTGGAGATCTTTGTGCTATTTTGGATCTTTGTTGTCCTGCATTGTTTCCCTCCTGTAGACTGTGTAAAATTCTAGAGCTGAAAAGAGATTAAGACTAATTCTACGTCTCTGTTTTTTTGAGCATTTGTTCCTGCTACTGTGTCAGGGACTTCAAATGCACTAATTTATTTAATCCGGCCAACAACCTAGTGCAGTAAGTACTGTTCCCATTTTACAGATGGCAGAAGGTAAGTCTTGGCCAGGATCTTAATACTGTGGCAGAGCTAGAGCTTGAAGCCAGCCATCAGGTTATGCAGTTTGGGTCTTTTTTTTGTGTGTGTGTGTGGTTTTTCTAGACAGGGTTTCGCTGTGGCTTTGGAGCCTGTCCTGGAACTAGCTCTGTAGACCAGGCTGGTCTTGAACTCACAGAGATCCGCCTGCCTCTGCCTCCCGAGTGCTGGGATTAAAGGCGTGCGCCACCATCGCCCGGCTCTGCGGTTTGGGTCTTAATCTTCCTCAGTGCCCAGGACCCTGGCAATGTGAAGGTGACATGGTCAGGGAAGGGAGCTGGGGGGGGGGGCATCATCTCTGAGGACAGAATCTAACTGTCTCAGTGACACATCACCTTTTATTTTAACATCCTGCCCAGTATTGTCCAGAAGAGAACTAAGATTTGGCTTTTTTGTTGTTGTTGTTGGGGCTGGAGGGGAAGGCCCTTGGGCTTGGGCATGCATACCGCTCTGGAATACTGGGTAGACAGTAGGTATTTGGTGATTGCTTGTAGTAAGAAGAAGGGGAAAAAAAAAAAAACAGAAGCACTATTACTCTTGCCAGCAGGAGACGTGGTGCTTCTCCTTAAGCTGGTATATTTATATGCAGCAAACTGTCACACAGCGTCTTACTGATTCATAGACTTAAAGGCTTGAAGTTCTCATTTAGACCAAGGTTGACATTACTATCTGTGACAAACTGATTAGAGTTTTGAAGTCTGCAAACAGCAGAATCTGAGCTTTGGGGCATTGGCTGTGATCTCTTGAGCCCCAGCAATTTGTTTTGCTGTGACATCTGGTAGACGTGACCTTAGTGGTCGCAGCTGCTTCTCGAAAGCACTAGATGATTGTTTGGCATTCAATGTTAAGTTTCTCTGAGATGTAAGTGTTTAGGAAAGATCTGTGACTGATGCTTTGCCCACTTGACACAAGCAGAGTCATCTGAGAAGATGCCTCCGTGAGATCAGGCTGTGGGCAGGACTCTCTTAATCAGTGATTGATGGGGGAACCCACTGTGGGTGGTGTCACCCCTGGGCTGGTGGTCCTGGGTTCTATAAGGAAGAAAGCTGAGCAAGCCATGAGGAACTAGCCAGTAATCAACCTTCCTGCATGGCTCGTACATCAGCTCCTGCCTGAGTTCCCGCCTGGACTTCCTTCAGGGATGAACTGTGATGTGGCAATGGAAGCAAGTAGCTTTCTTTGGTAGCTTTTGGTCGCGGTGTTTCATCGCAGCGGTAGTAACCCTAACTAAGATAGATGGTCATTAATGTGGAAATGGGACTCGTTTTAAACTATTCTTGGCGTTTTATATTGCTTTGTTATCTATGGTACTGGGGACTGAGCATGGATGCTCGTACATGCTAGTTAAAGCACACGCTCTGCCACTGACCTGCATCCCTGACTTCTTCACTTTTATTCTAAGAAGGCTCTCTAATTTGCCCCTGCTGACCTTGAACTCACAGTCTCTTGCTTTAGCCCTCCTGAGTAGCTGGGATCACAGGCCTGTGCTACCAGGCCCAGCTTTTTGATGTTTTAAAGCAGCTATTGTGTGCCACTTCTGTTTTTAAACTATAGGTCGCTATAGCAGGTGCTGGGTTTATGGAACGCATCCACTTTAGACTGTGGTCTAGACACATATCCCTTCCTTCCTGAGCCCAAGGAGCTCAAATGATTTTCTGTACCTTCCCAAGTGCCAAAAACCTGTCTGTTTCACTAGCTTTATTAGACTCTGGGAGAGACCTGACATCTGTTCTCCTGTCTGTCTATACCCTTCCTTGCCCAGACAGTGAAGTTCTCTACCTGAAAGAGGACATGTTAAACTAGTTGCAAATCCCAGGAACCCAGTGTTAGCTACTTAAGTAAAAGGATTTCCCTCCTTGATTGTTTCAGTTGGAAGTCCAAAGGTGAGTTTTAGGATGGCTAGATCTTGGGGCTGAAATGACATCATTAGGACCCTCTGGGCCCTGTCTTTCCTTGTACCTTTTTAGTTTTTTGGGTGTTTTTCTACACACTGAAAAAGCTGTGACCACTGACTGTCCTAAGTCATGACTTTAAGGCTGGCTGTCTTCTAGCATGGTGAGCTAATCCCTGTGGACGAGGGGGTTCCGTGGTTGGACAGGTCTGCATCACAGGCCCCTCCTGGGATGGAGGTGCACACTGCTCTGTGTAACTACAAGAGCCTTTGACCCAAAAGGAAGATACCTGCTTTTGTTTTCAATATGGTGTTTTTCAGTGGCAGCAACTGCCCCGTGCCTCTCATCCAGCCCATGCTTTCCCATCTGCTGTTTGATTGGCCTCAATGACTGCTTCCTTTGGCTAATCTTTATATTTAAGTGTGATAGTTTGTTGTGGAATACTACTTAGAGATGTGATAATTTGTTTAATGATGCAAAGATGTGTTGCATTATTTCATGCTGCATTTGTTTAACTGTGTGAAGCTGTGTTACTCTGCCTCTCTAAAACACCTGATTGGTCTAATAAAGAGCTGAACGGCAGATAACAAGGTAGGAGGAAGGGCAGGCAGAGAGTAAATAGGAGAAATCTGGGACGAGACGATAGAAGAACAAGAAGAGAAGGAGAGAGGACATCAGGGGCTAGCTACCCAGTTACACAGCAAGCCACCGAGTAAATACAGAAACGTATTTAGAAATAGAGAAAGAAAGAAGCCCAGAGGCAATTTAAGGTAATTTAAGAAACGCTGGCTAGAAATAAGCCAAGCTAAAGCCAGGCATTTTAAAGAAAGAATAAGCCACCATGGGATTTATTTGGGAGCAGGTACCCCAAAAGAGTAAAAAAAAAAAAAAAAAAACCCTACTGCAATAGTTAGCTCTAATTTTCAACATAACACAGTCTTGAATCAACTGGAAAAGTCTCAACGGGGGGACTGTCTACATCCGGTTGGCATGTGGGTATGTCTGAGGGGTCTGTCTTGTTGATGTGTGATGACCCGCCCACTGTGGGCAGCACCATTTCTGAGGCAGGGGTTCTTGAACTGAGTAAATCGGTGTGTGCATCTATCTCTCTCTGTGCTCTTGACTGTGGGTGCGATGTGACTAGCTGTTTGACGTCACTGCCCTGCCCTCCCCAGAATGATGGACTGGGATCTGGAATCCTCCCTAAGTGGCTTTATGTCAGGGCATTTGTCACAGCGGCAGACGTGAAGCTGGAGCACAGTCGCTTTTATTGCTGGGTTGGTTTGTTGTTCTTTGTGTTTTGAGACAGGGTCTTAAAACGTAGCACAGGCTAATCTGGCATTCAGCATGGACCTGGCTGGCCTGGAATTTGCAGAGATCCCCCTGTGTCTGCAGAGTGCTGGGGTTAGAGGTGCGCCACTGTGGCCCATGCTCGCTTCTCAGTAGCCAGCAGTCTGCATCCTCCGCTGCTCTGCACTGGAAGGAGGAAGGTGTGCACCCCTCACGTTTCCCTCTTGGCATCACTCTCTTTGTAGACTACACCTGCCAGCATTGCGTTTTTGCTTGTTTTCCTCTGTTCTTGTTAACATGTCAGCCTGGCGAAATCAAAGAGGAAAGGAACCTCCCTTTCGGGGGCTAAGGTGGTAGTCGGCATATAGCAGGAGCTCAGTAAATGTCTGTTAAGTAAGTGGATGAAGAAAACCTGCGGCTTGGTTGATGAGGAAGGAGCCCATGTGCTGGCCTTGCTCTGAAGGTCGGAAACTCCATCCTAAGGCAGCCCAGGAAGGCAGGCCCTCTGTCCCGTGTGGGTTTGTTCCTGCAGAGGCCAGGCCTGTGGGGAAGCTAGCTGGGAGTTCCACCCTGGGAGAGAGCCTTTCAGAACTTACCTGATTGGTTTGTTTGAGGATGAGTCCATCTTGTGTTGTTACCCAGGCTGGCCGTGAACTCAAGTAATTCTCATGCCTTATCCTTTTTGGTAACTGGAACCACGGCTACATTATCTCACCTGGCTCCTTGCATACTTTGATGGGGTGTGTTAAGGTTTTGTTTCTATCTTGAGGTGTTTTCTCCCCTTGGGATATTTATTTTAAATATTTCCTCCAGTGCCTAAAATGTATCAGACACTGTTATAGCCCTTTAGTTAAAAAATAAAATTAAACTACATGAACTCATTTTCAAACTGGATCAGTTCTCAGACTGGGTTTTGGGATCAGAGTTGTGAACTTTTTCACGTCTGGAAGAGACTTTCCAAGAAAAGAGGAGGAAAGAAAGATCTCCGTCAGAAAAATCTTAAGTTCGGGGGCTGGAGAGCTAGCTCATCAGTTCAGAGCACTGCTGCTCTTCTGAGGACTGGGGTTCAGTCCCCAGTACCCACAGAGCAGCTCACAGCCCTCTAATGCCAGTTCCAGGGCACCTCATGCCCGCTTCTGGCCTCTGTAGGTATTGTGTGTTCACCGTGCACATATATACAGGCAGGCAAGATACTCATATACCTAAGAAAATGATAAGACAACGGAGATTATGTCTAGTTTATGTCAGCCTTCAGAAACAGCTCCTGGTAGCAGCCTGTGTGCCTCTCCTGCCGTCCCCTTTCTTAGGTTTCTACACTCAGTGAGTGTAGATGTTGTCCTTGAAGGTTTGCTTTTCACCTAACCACAACTAACTCTACAAGTGGCTTGATCTCACATTTTCTAGCCACCCCTAGCTGCAGCCTTAGCTGCACCATGCTCTCTCCAGGGCAGAGCCACCCTTTTGGAGGGGTGTCAGAGCCCTATGTGCAAGCTTCCCTGGAGCCCTGCTCAAGCATCCAACTTCCACACCCTTAGGCCTCTGTAGATGGCATCCATCTTCCTAACTTGGTGCACTTGACCATAAATCACCTCCCCCAATAACAGCACAACAGGGAAAAAATGTCTTCTGTCTCTCTCTCTCTCTCTCTCTCTCTCTCTCTCTCTCTCTGGTTTGTTTATTTATTATGTAGTGCTCTGCCTGCATGTGTCCTTGCAGGCCAGAAGAGGGCACCAGATCTCATCACAGATAGTTGTGAGTCACCATGTGGTTGCTGGGAATATAACTCAGGACCTCTGGAACAGCAGCCAGTGCTCTCGATCGCTGAGCCATCTCTCCAGCCCCTCTTTTCCTTTTATAATAGAAACAAAAAGTACATCTCAGCCTGACCTGGTTGGGCAAGACTGTAACCTTAGCTACTCAGACTGCATTCAAGTCCTGCTTGGATAACCTGGCCAAGACCCTAATCTTTAAATAAAACAAGGGAAAGTGGGGTGAGATGGGCTTAGGGATATAGGTCAGTGGTACAGGCTTAGCTTGTAGAGGGTCCTAGGTTCATTCTCAGCACTGAAAAAGAAAGAGGTGGGGGTGCTTCTCATACAAATAAACTCTTAAGGAAAGAGGGTTACTGTTCAACTCTGTCCTGGCTCCAGATGTCCGAACTCCAATTCCTGCCAGAGAACCACATCCTGATATGCTTCCTCAATGTGAGCGAGGAGTGTGTGGCCCTTGCACTGGTCCCTTGGGACCAGAAGTGTTTTGGATAGTGTGTGTGTGTGTGTGTGTGTGTGTGTGTGTGTATGTGGTTTAGGGAACACACAAAAAAGTCATTATATTTTCGCAGATCTTTATACACAGCCCTAGCACAGTCTCATATTGTAGTTTTGCATTTTGTGTGTGAAGCAGTTTCATGGTGTAGAATTTTATACTTTGGACCACATCAGAGCTTGAAAGGCCTCAGCTGCAGCATTTGGCTCTAACTGTTTGGGATGCTGCCCATAGCTACTCCCGCCGCCCTGGGCAGTTTTGAGACAGCCCCGGTGTGGCGTCCTCCCTGCCTTTCAAAATGAAGTGTTTACACTAAACTGGGAAAACATAAGATCAATTTTTATTTTTTTATTTTTTTTTGGTTTTTCGAGACAGGGTTTCTCTGTGGCTTTTGGAGCCTGTCCTGGAACTAGTTCTGTAGACCAGGCTGGTCTCGAACTCACAGAAATCCGCCTGCCTCTGCCTCCCGAGTGCTGGGATTAAAGGCGTGCGCCACCATCGCCTGGCAAGATCAATTTTTAAAATATTTGATTTTAATTTACATTTTATTTATGATTACGTGAGCTTTTTTCCATATCCTGTTAACTACCTCTTTTATACTCAAAATTCTTAGTATATTTTTGTCTATTTGCTGTGCTTAAGTGATTTTGCACTTAATTTTTTATTTTGATTGTGCAAAAGTAAATTGCACAGATTTACTTTAAGCAGGGGTTCTCAGCCTATGTGGGTCATGACCCTTTTGCAAACCTCTGTCTCCAAAATAGTTACATTATGATTCATAACAGTAGCAAAATTACAGTTATAAAGTAGCAATGAAATAATTTTATGGTTGGGGGTCACTGCAACATGAGGAATTATAGTGTATAAAAGAAAAAAAAGCTAATTTACTGTGGACTTTGTTCCCGAGTGGCCTATCTAGTCTAAGCTTTGGGGTTGAGTGTACAAACTTTGGGATTGGGAGTGTAGCTCAGTGGGGCACTGGCCTAGAGTGTACGAGGCATAGCTTCCAGCCCAGCCCAGAAGATAAGGCACTTTTCATTCTTCTGAAGCTTAAACTACTGTAAGCTTAAACATGTCCCTACCTCCTTCGTTCTTTATTCTAGATTTACATAATTTTAAAAAGCAATTTTCTGTTTTATTTCAGCTTTTAAAAAGAAATTTGATGAATACGCTTTTTTAAAAAAATAAAAATAAATGTGTATGGGTATTTTGCCTGCACATATCTGTATATCACATGCATGCCTGGTGCCCATGGAGACCAGAAGAGGGCGTTGAATCCCACTGGATCTAGAGTTACAGATGGTTGTGAGCCTCCGTGTGGATTGGTGCTGGGGATTGAACCTGGGTCCTCTGGAAGAGCAGTTAGAGCTCTCAAGGGCTGAGCTATCTCTAGCCCCTTGTGTAACATTTTAAATAATAATAATAATAAATTAACTAGCTAAGGACTGGAGCAATGACTCGGTGATTGAGAGCACTGACTGCTCTTCCAGAGGATGTGGGTTCATATAGCAGCACACGTGACTACCTAGAACTCCAGCTTCAGGATCCAATGTCCTCTTCTGGCCTGCACAAGCACTGGTAATCTCTCTCTCTCTCTCTCTCTCTCTCTCTCTCTCTCTCTCTCTCTCTCTCTTTCTCTGTGTGTGTGTGTGTGTGTATGTGTGTGTATGTGTGTCTCATATACACACACACATACTCATGAATAGCTTATAAGAATTTTAACTGGAGGTCTGTGCTTTGTCTCGACTCGCCGTTACTGCTGTGTTGTGAAAGTGCCCGTTAGTACAGGCACTCCTGGCTAAGGCTGGTCTTGCTTGTGCCTTTTCAACTTCTCTATGCATGCAAAGAGCACATGCGTCAGTAGGAACATAGTTTGATCTTTCCCTAGGCCTGCTATGTGCAATTCCATCTGGTAGTACCCAGCCACACCATCCAAGGGGCACCCAGAGGGCTTTTCAAAGCCGTTCTGCCAAGCTGAGGTGGCAGTGCACGATGTAGCTGGTCCTCTCCTGGCGTTCCTTTGGTCGGGGAGGGAAGTGGTGGGATGTAACCCCATGGAAGTCAAGGTCATCCATACAGTTCATTATTTTAGTATTCTTAGCGTGTCAGAAAGTGCTGCGGGAAATTCTGTGTGTGTGTTAGTGCAGAGTCTTTCCGTGTGCAAGCGGGAAGATGGCTTCAGTCTCTGTCCTTGTCTTCTCATGTGTTCCTGAAACTTCCCCGGCATGATCTATGTACTTGTGTGTACAATTTTATGGGAGTCACCGTGTATCTTAACAGAAAATAGACCCTTTTAATTAGTAGCTAAAT
The DNA here is from genome assembly GCF_000317375.1 of Microtus ochrogaster. Taxonomy (NCBI): domain Eukaryota; kingdom Metazoa; phylum Chordata; class Mammalia; order Rodentia; family Cricetidae; genus Microtus; species Microtus ochrogaster. The sequence goes on from NW_004949114.1 coordinate 3,641,606, forward strand.
TGAGAACTAAAACGTTTCTCCTAGAAAATCGTTGGTGCCAGTTTCTAGTCACAGCTAAAGAAACACCTAAAGACAGCTGCTCTTCTCAGGGTCTTCACCATAGACCCATGTAGTGGAATCACACAGTGTGTACTTTTTATGTGTGGGTTTGCTTGTTTTTTTTTTTTTTTCAGACAGTTTGATAAATCTCAGGCTGACCTTTAATTTGTTACACATCTTAGGGTGATCTTGAACACCTGGCTCTCCTGTCTCTACCCGCAGGTGGTGGGATTACAGACTCTCCCATCACACCCAGTTTCCATTGTGTGCTTGGTGTGTGTGTGGTGTTTATGAATCCATATGTGTGTGAGTGCGTGTGGAGACCAGAGCTGGATGCCTCGTGTTTTCCTCCATTTCTCTCCAGCTTGTATTCTGAGGTAGCTGGCCAGTAAGCTCCAGGGATCTCCCCCCCCTCCCTACACCCCTTCCTCTGCAGTGCTGGGATTCCAGATGTGCTCACTCTGCTGTGTCCAGCTTCTTATGTGAGTGCTGGGTCTTCACGCTTGTGTGGCAGGTGCTTTACCCAAGTGGTCTGCAGTGCCACTTGGAATAGCACTGAGGTTCAGCAGTGGAAGGGCATTCGGCTGGTTCCCTGAGGCTCTAAAGACTAAAGTTCTAAGACCGGTGTGGTGGTGCACGCCTTCAATCCCAGCACTTGGGAGGCAGAAGCAAGTGGATCTCTGCGAGTTCCAAGCCAGCCTGGTCTACAGAGTGAGCTCCTGTCTCAAAATAATATGAAGTTCTAAGGACTGGGGATGGGGGGAGGGGGTGGTTCATTAAGTAAAGTGTCTGTGAAGGGCCTTAGTTGATTCTCACAGCCCGAGTTTAAAACAAACAAAGCCATGCCTGCCCGGTGGTGTGCACTTGTAATCCCAGTGCTGGGGAACGGGACAGGGAGATCCCTGTGGCATGGTGGCCAGCCAGCCCTACTTAATTGGTAAGCCTCGGGCCAATGAGAGACCCTCTCTCAGAGAACATGGGCTGTGCTCCTAAGGTTGTTTCTGGCCTTCACACACAAGTAGGTGCACTTGTTCCCATGTGTAACCCCAACACAAATACTCATATCCATGTGCACACTAAAAGAAAATAAGTTACGTAAACACCCCCCCCCCATTTTCTACTGTGGTCAAAACAAAGTTTATTATTGTAAGCCATTTTAAGGACATAATTCTAGAGTATATAAGCCTGCAGGAGCAGCTTTCCAGGTTGATTACATTGTTTAGTTAATCCCTACTGATATAGTCACCTTAGAATCATTAACTGAAATTAGACACACACTGAAGGCTTTTCGTGCAATGTCCAGTTGCTTTGCAAAGCAGTTGAATTTGTCTGTTTAACTTTAGAAGAGAGTTCCTTGATTGTTCTTTTTTAAAAATTTTACTCTATGTGTATGAGTGTTTTGTCTGTATAGATATCTGTGCACCAGGTGGGGTGCCTGACGTCCTTGGAGGCCAGAAGAGGACTGGGATCCAAACTCAGGTCCTCCAAAGGAGCAACAAGTGCTGTTAACTGCTAAGCTATCACCCTAGCCCTCCTTCTCTTCCTCCCCCACTCCCTCTTCTCCTTCTGCCTTTGCAGGGTTTCACAGGGTGGCCATGACTGGGCTGGTACTCACTCTAGACCAGGCTGGCCTCAAACTCAGAGATCTGCACCTTCCTCTTGAGTGCTGGGTTTAAAGGCCTGAGGCATCATATCTGGCTATTTTAATTTGTTTTTTGAAGCAGTGTCTCACTATTTAGCCCAGGTTAGCCTTCTGAAGCCTCCCAGTTGTTGGGATTAGAGACGTGCTGGCTGCTTCTCTTGAACACAATAGAACATGGATGCGTGTTTTGTTGAATACTTTCTGTCTGCAAGGCTTCAGGCTGTGCTGTGACAGTGGCAGCTATTACTGCAAGGCAAGCAGGCTCGACCCGTGGAGATGCGTAAGCACAGCGAGTAGTGAGAAAGGTGCTAAGGCTGCGGGCACTGTGACTTCATCTGTCTCTATCCTCTCCTGTAGGAAAAGAGCAAACAGATAACTGGGGCTAGGCGTTTTCAAGCCTGCAAGAGTGTGATTTGACTATTGGGCAAACAGGATGGAGGGTGGGCCAAGCCAACAGTAGATAATGTGGCAGACATTGTTTTGGACCTAGACCTTTATCCTAAGATTAATTTGTAACCTCCAAAAGACATCAGTAACCTGATCAGATTTGAGAGCACTTTAGAGAAGGCCAGGGTAGTCTCCTAGAGTCAAAATAGGATTGTGAGGTATCCATGGAGTCCCCAAACTGCATTTATGTTGTTGTTGTGGGTGTGTCGTTTTTGATTTTGTTTGTTTTTTGACAGAGCTTACGCTGTAGCTAGGCTGGCCGTGAGCAGGTGGCTCTGTTAGCTTAGAGAGCATCCTGTCTCTGCCTCTGGAGTGGTGGTGACTCCTTACACAGAGCTTCACGTTGTCTATTGGAAAATTGAGAATGTGTGCTTTCCCCATGCGGCCTTGGTCCCCAAACTGCATCGCAAATACCGCAGGCAGCAGGTGACTCAGCAATGCAGAGGCTGCTCTCCCAGCCTGGAGGCTGCTCGCTGTCACTGCACCCCAGTGGAAGTGTGAGCTGGGCTGAGCTGCCTCCATAGGGGATGTGTCTGGCCTTGCTTGCTCCAGGTGGCCATTGCTTGGCTTGGGGCTACATCCTTTTGTTCTTTAATGTTAGCATCTCAAATTGCTTTCCTCTGACTTCACAGGACCTTCTCTTCTGCATATCGGTGGAGATTTCTGTGAACTTGTCAATAGCGAAAGAATGATATTTAAAATGAGTTAGGAAGCCTGACATGGTGGCACACACCTGTAATCCCAGCACTCAGGATGCTGGGACAGGAGGACATCCAGCCACAGTGGTGCTCAGCTGGCCCCTTGCCCTTGGAGCTTCCTCCTCAGCATCTGTTCTAGGACAGCAAGAGACAGCATCACCTCTAGATTCTGATAGGAAGATGAAATAAAACTGTTCCAATTGAGATCGGAGAGGAAAAAAGTAAATTCCATGTATTGGTTGTTTCATAAATTTGATGAATTGGTCATCTGGCAAATCAGCTTCCTGTGAATTGGCTGTTAGTGAAATCCACCTGCTTCCCACAAAACACTGTAGCACTCAGGGCCCAGCGCTGTTGCTGCGAAGGGTATAGCACTTATCCCCTCTGCTTCCTACAAACTGGAGATGGAGCCGCTGCTCTGCAGGAGCTAGGACTGAGCAGAGCTCACAGGCTGGGCCTGGGGGAGAAGAGTAAGGAAAGGACAGTTGGTAAGAATCCCTACCATGAGTTCTAACTCAGTGGGACCCAGTGTGGGCCAGTAGCTGAGTCTCTCCACTGGTCAGTGCTGCTCACGGTACTGAGCTTGCGTAGGACAGGCAGCCTGAGTACCATACAGGATTAGTACATAGAGCCGCAGGTGTATGGTCACTTTGTGGGCTGCTCATGAAGCTGAATGTGCAGTGATATGCCCTCAGAGTGTTCTACACAGGACTGTTAACTGTTGTTTTGACGCTGTAGCTTTATTGTGTAACTACTAACGGTGCCCGGCACAGGCATCGTTCCCTTTCATTACTGGAGAGCTCTGATTCACTAATACAAGCATATCCCTTCTTCTGGAGACCGCTGTTGTTTGGGGGTGCCCAAAACAGTTCTTGCTTTAACTTCAAAAATGGGAAGTTTGGCTTGATGACACACATCAGCACTCCCAGCTCTTGGAGGGTAGAAGCAGGATGATATGGCTTAGTTGAATATGGAGTGCAAGGTGACTCTGGACTGTGTGAGACCCTGTGTCAAAACAAAACAAACCCAAATGCTGCTTCTGGCTACTGGCATCCGTAGAATATCTGTCGGGGTCTATAGAGCTGGCTAGCACCTCGTTCTTCTGTGTCCTGAAAGCCCCCAGATGATCTGAGCAAGTTCGATTGCAAGGAAGGCCCTGGAAACGAATGTTGCAGGGATAGTAGCTGTTTTAGTGGAAAGAAACCCAGTGATAAATATTAAAGAGGCTGGGTATGGTGGTACACACCTATACTGCAGCATTCAGAAGGCTGAGGCAGGAGTTTAGGGCTAGCTTGGGCTACATAGCAAATTCCTGGGCAGCTAGAGATATACAGTAAGACCCAGGGACAGGGGAGAAACATTAAAAAAAAAAAAAACAGAGAGCAGAGACTAATAAATTTACACCTAGTAATAAGAGCTAGGTTATAGGGTGGGGTATGTGGCTCAGTGGTAGAGCGCTTGCCTTAGCATAGGCAAGACCCCTGGGTTCAATCACCAGCATTGAAAAAAGCGAGAATAAGCACTTGAGTGCATTTATGTGCCTATATACTTTGATGATGATGATGATGATGCCACCAATGCCTGCGGGGTGGTAGGGCTGCTCAGCTGTTGATTGCACATACTGCTCTTACGAGGACCTGGCTTCGGTTTCTAGCACTCACATCAGATAGTTCACAGCTTCAGGAGAACCTGAGACCTCCGACTTCCTAAGGCACCTATACTCATGTGCATGTACCCCGCCCCATGCACAAACACACAGAATTTAAAATAATTAACATAAATCTTTAAAATACTAATGCTGTTAGTACTTAGTGTGTCGCTACCTTCTCTGATAACACATTGTTAGTTGTTTATGTAGCATGTGCTCCTGAACAGCATGTTTCTCTCTCAATGCCCCTATGGCATTGAGCCAGCACTGAGGGCGAGCAGACCCTACTGCATTGTAGTCCAAAATGTTCCACCTGCAGGTAGACAACCATCTGTGTACTGAAGTGTGGTTACGGGAAAGGACAGAGTCAAGAACTGGTGTAGCGTGCCTCTCTCCACAGAGTGAGGCCAAACACAATGTACAACAGCTCACCCAGACCACAGAACCTGCAGTGCAAGTCCAGGGGACTGGGGGACAGACCACAAGGACTGCAGTGCAAGCCCAGGGGACTGGGGGACAGACCACAGGGACTGCAGTGCAAGCCCAGGGGACTGGGGGACAGACCACAGGGACTGCAGTGCAAGCCCAGGGGACTGGG
>NW_004949114.1:3646907-3665036 GCF_000317375.1 Microtus ochrogaster
AGAGAGAGAGAGAGAGAGAGAGAGAGAGAGAGAGAGAGAGAGAGAGAGAGAGAGAAACTGAATTATTTGGGCGGTGACTAATGAGTAACCCTCAGAAATAAGTACATTGTAGGCTGAACTGAGGTCCTCTCAGAGCTTGGCAGGAAGCCACCAAGTTCCTAGGGAAGTAAGCTCTTTGTCACAGGACAGCCACCCTGTTTGTTCCCAAGGCCCTCAAGCTGAGGGAAAACTCTGGAAAAGGTAGGCACCCACAAATTGATAGTGGAAGCAGAAAGTTGGCTTTCATTATGTATACCTGCTCGTGTTTTCTAAACACTTCCATAATAAACAACAATAGAACAGTATGAGATCTGTTACCAGCCTGGGAGAGGTAAGAGAGTTCTCAAGGGAGAGGAGACAAAGATTTGTCAATGAGACTGTGTGCAGATACTCGGTTTATGAATAAGACTGTGAAGATACTTTGGTGCTGAGACCTTGGCAACAGCAGTTGTTCTTCCAAGGGATAAAATGATCTTGTAGGAAAGAAAGTTCTGTGTTGAGAGCTCTTTCTGTGTTTGGTTCACAGAGGACAGAGGTCTAGAAGGACCTAAAAGGACAGCTACCTGCACGGGAGTCACCATGAAAGCTCTTCTGGATTCTTTCTGATTACTTACCAGGAAGGCCAGAAAACAGAGGTAAGGCACCGTGGGATTGTGTGGGCAGAGCAGAGGACATGGGGAGGTGGGCTAGATGGACTGCAGGGTTGGGGGGTTGTGTACTCTAGCACGCACATCCATACATACATGTATGTAAACATGAATAAGTCACCAGTGCATAACAGTCAGTTAGCAAACATGTAGTCTCTCCCCAGGTGGAAACTGGACTGTAACTAGCACCCAGAATATCCCTTCTGTTCAGGGCGCCCGCCCCTGGGAGGCCAACCTGTCTGTGCTCCCTGCTCAGGGACTTTACATGTCTTCTCTCGTGTTAATGCATTGTTTCCATCTGTTGCATGTGGTTGTCGTTTTTACCTCGATCGCCGTACAATATTCTGATGCTGGTGCATTTGCTTATTTTTGTTTGACAGATTCTTGGGTTGTTTCCAGTGTTTTAGAGGTTATCCTGCTAGAGGCATGGAATGGTTAAATCATGGGGTGTGTTTTCCTAAGTAGAGACTTCCTTAAGTGGCTGGGGGCTGCTCCTACGCGGTCCTCTGTGCTAGCTGGAGAGTGGACAGCAGCGGTAACTCACTGTGACCTTCTTCACTGAGGTCCCTAATGGGACCTCACTGGACTTTTCCATTTGTTGGTTGCTACTTTTAGTCCCTCCTGTGCAGTGTCTGTTTTATACATTGTTGTGCTTATTTGAGTGCCCTGCTGTCCAGTCTGGGGCTCACTGTGCAGGGGCCGTAGGCTAAACAGCCCTGCCCGTGGGTGAGCCCCAGAGAGCACTGAAGGCAGCTGCAGCAACAGGAAGGCCATGTTCAGGAGTGTTTGAGCCATCCTTCTTGCCCAGGCTGCTGCATGTTTGAGCTCCCGATTGTACAATGTGCTGGGTGCCCAGGAATGTGACAGTGTCTTGGCAGCTGTAGGTGCCCCGCTGCTGGCCACACAAACTCCTCTCCACTCACTGCCTGGAGTCGGAGAAGACTTCCCCGAGACACAGTCTGTGAAGCAGATTTTGAAACACAGCTTCATAGAGCTGCAGAATATCATTGTGAGACAAGGAGGAGTTCCCCAAAGTGGGTGGAAACATCAGACACTGTCGGATAATAAGGGAGAGATCACAGGTCTGAGAACTTGGTCTCAGATGTGAAAGAGCTCATGGTAGCCCTCCTCCCATCCTCAGTTCCCCTGGGGATTGTCCCAGTCCTGTGACCATGTTGTCATGAAGACTATCCTGACTACCCACCGTAGGTGACGAACACAGCACAAGAAACCGTGTCTGGGCCTTGAAGGTCTTGTCTGCTTCCCTTAACGTGGTCACTGAAACTGCCTGTGCTATGGGTGGGATCCTCCTAGGTTGTAATGAACACCCCATTGAGGATCCTGTGCTTGCTTCCCGTCCCCCAGCAGGGCTGGCGTCCTGCACAAGTGATGTAATGGCATATTCAGTGTTGACTACAGACTGGACTAAGAACCCTGCTTACACTGCGATTGGAATACACAGTCTTTAACTTCTTCCGTGAATGTCCGCCTTGCCTAGATGTAAAGCTTCCCAGAATGCATAGTCATTCACTGTAGATCTTACTGAAATGTATATTTTACTGATATAAGTATATTTTAGAACAGCAAAAACACTTTACGGAAAATGCTAGTAAAGTTGCCGGCTAGAAAGCCAGGCCCAGTGGTGCACATCCATAATCCTCTGCACTCGGGAGGCGGAAGCAAGATTATTGTTGTTGAGTTAAAGGCCAGCCTCAGCTACGTACTGAGCCAGCCTGGGTTACAAAACAAGGAAAAGGAGGAACATTCTAGGCCAAGTAATAGAATATGCAAAGGTCTGAAAGGAAAGAGTTTTATAGGGGCATCGGCCCTCTAGGAAGGGACAGACTTGTAAATCTCTTAAGTGATGGGGATTAAACACGGAAAAGAAACTTCCTCACTGGGTAGAGGGGCGCTGTTGAGCCCGAATGAAGCTTTTAGAATATTATGAGCAAAAATTAGCTTGTCCTGTACATAAATTGCACCCCAGCTCTCAGATAACGACATGTATATGAATGAATAGTGCGTTACTAGCAAAGGCTGAGTGGCGATGAAGGGCGTGGCTGCGGCGGCAGTCCAGCCCTTGGGGTGGGCGGGATGCTGCGCTGCTGCTGAGAGCAAACCCCTCCCCCTGTCCCCGTCGTCGGGCGGGGAAGCTTTTCAAGGAAACGAAAGCGAACTCTGGGGAGCCATCTTGCGGCCCAGGTGGGGGCCTGGCCGGCGCTATGTCCCAGGGGCTCAGGGGACCCGCAGGTAAGCCCATGGGGTCTGCACCCCGGCGGTGCTGGGCTTGTGGAGTGTGAGTTGCACGGGTCGTGTGCACCCTCATCCAGCAGCTCTTGCTCTCTGGTGCTTTGTATTCAGTTAGTTGTTACAGCTTTGAACAGTCGCAGGATGGAGGCGTGGGAGAAGGTGAACTGGGTCTGAGCCCGACCCTGAGAACCCAGGCCAAGGCAGACACCCCTTCCCTTCTGCTAGGGCCTCTGACGCCTCGCTGATCCGCTGTAACAGCGTTTGAGCGGCTTTTCTTGCCTTGGGGACCTTCTTCCTTGCTCACTTTCGGTTTCCTAGGAAATTTAAATCAGCCTTCAGATAACCTGCAGGCTGAGTGGAATTCTGCTAGCAGTGAAGTGAGGAATGGTGTTCTTGTGCTGTGGTGTTCTGAACAGAGCAATCTGTTCAGAAGGCTCATGCTGTGTGGCACTGAGTGAGACATTCTGGAAGGCCGTGAGGACGGAAACTGATGCTTGGCACTGAAGGCTGGAAGTGGAGGAAAGGTGGAACGTAGAGGGGAGGTAGAAATGTTCTTTATCTTGGTTGAGTGACGGTGGTTTCTTTTTAGAGAGTACTCCTCCTCCCTAGTGCTGGGATTGCAGGCATGGCCCACCCAGATTTACCCCTCCGGTTTTAAAAAGCTGTGTGAGATGAACTTAGTAGACAAGTGCCCTACCACTGAGCTATAGTTTAAAAGTGTGTGTGTGTGTGCTTTTAAAACTTTTAATTTTTCAGGACATGGTGACAGGCGCCTTTAATCCCCTCACTTAAGAGGCAGAGGCAGGCAAGTGGATCTCTGTGAGTTCGAGACCAGCCTGGTCTACAGAGTGAGACATTGTCTCAAGAAACCTACCCAAAAAGCCACCTTTTAATTTTGTAGATGTGCACGCACACATGTGCTCCTGTCTGAAGGTGAAAAGACAGCCCCAGGGTTGGGGCCTCACCGTCACCTTGTCTGAGACAGGGTCTCTTGCTGTTTTCAGTGATGGCCCTCAAGCTTCCAGGAATTTCTTCTTGGTCTCCTATATGCTTAGGAGTCCTAAAATTACTGCTGCTCATACTACACATCAGGCTTTTTGTGGAATTCGGGCCCTTAGAATTGTGCAGCAAGTGCTTTTACCCACCAGGTCATTGCCCCAGCCCTTAATGTTGTATTTTTAAAAGACCTTTCCAAAACACTGAGGACATCTGACTTGAAGAAAATGCATGTATGCAAGTATATGTGAAATATATGCACACCATGGAACACATAGAATATGTATGTGTATATATATGTATATGTGTGTATATATGTATATGTTTATATATAGTGACTAAAGACTGCTCTGTCCCATTAAATGACTGTCTGCAGCTGTTCTCAATTGGGAATTGGTCTTTAGGGGACTTTTGGGGGTAAAAAGACAGAATAAATAATTCCTTCTGTAGTCCTACCTTCCCAAAGTAACTCAGTAAATTCATTACTGTTTCTTTTTATCTTTGATCATACTAGTGTATGTGTGTGCACTCTTCTGGGTTTTCTCTTTCTTAATAGAAGAAAGTATAACAAATATGTACTCATCCATTTAGACTTTTAATATATACCCAAAATTTCTGTGGTCAGAATGCAAATGTAGCCAGTGTGGTAGCACACGCCTTTAATCCCAGCACTCGGGAGGCAGGGGAGTCAGATCTCTGTGAGTTCGAGGCCAACCTGGTCTACATAGTGAGTTCAGGACAGCCAGGGCTACACAGAAACCCTGTCTCTTTAAAAAGAGAGAGAGTCAGAGACAGAGAATATATCCAACATATATGTTTAAAAACTGTGACTAATGATCCATAGTGTGTGTATATTTCAATTTATTCAGCTGTTTTGTAACTAGGCACTCATATTTGCCAGACTTTGTTTGAAAGTAGCCATTTAAATCAAGATTGTATTTAGGGACTGGAGAGATGTCTCAAGTTAAGGGCAATGGCTGCTGTTAGGGCGCAGCCATCTGTAACTCCAGTTCCGAGGGCCTTTGTCCTTTTTGGGCACCCAGCACACATGTGGTGCACAGACATAAATGCAGGCAAAACACCCATACACATAAAATAAATAAATCTTAAAACGTGTTTACCTAGAAACTGACGTTAATGTCTCTGAAATGAAAATGTCTTTCCTCCAAATTCACTCAAAGAGCCAATCAGAAATCTCCTACAGCCCCCGTTATTGAACTGTGTGATTGGGTCGCTCATTCTGCATCACGTGGTGCAGAAAGAGGAGCCAGAGGTGGTGGTGTTTGTTCAGACTTTAGTTCAGGAAATACTGCTTAGAGCTATCTACCCTCTTCAAGAAAATGGTTACTGGCTACCAGAAAAGAGGTTCAAGGTTTGACAATTTAGCAGAGACCCAAATTACATAATGGTGGCATTGGTAGGGTCACTAGGCAGACATCATGTGGAGGTCACTGATACAGGAGGTGAGGCACCACAGTAGTGATTAGGATGGTAAGATTCCCAGTCCTGATGGAGAGAATCAGGAACGCTGTGAGTGCATCAAACATCCCTCCCAAGTGTGCGAGCCGGGGAAAGGAAGCAGAGCCATGCTCCCGTCCCACGAAATGCATGCTCCAGCAGGGTGTCCACGGGGTGGATGCTGCCTCTGGGGTAGCTGGGGAAGGTGCAGAGACCAACACTGCTTGTTCCCATGTTCAGGCGAGCCCGGGTGCCATCTCAAGAGGGAAGGAAGATCACATGTTGCTTTTGGGCAGCGACTCTCTGGCTTCCCTAAAACTAAATTGTGATCCTCCAGGCCCAGCTGGCTAACAGGCCAGCCTCTGAGGGCCCTTCATCACATGGAGATAGCCCCTGCTAGTCACTCCTCCTGAAGGCTGGGAGAGGGACATGCGCTTCAGTTTCACCCAGTCTTAAATCCTGCTTGGCAAGATCATCTCCAGGTCAAGGTTTGAGAGACTGTAAAGTGCTGTGTTGTGTGGTGGGGAGCCTGACCCACATGGCTGCCCTCCTGCACTCTGAGCCCCATTTTCCTCTCTACTCCAGGGTTGCGTTTCTTTCTTTCTAAAATACCATCTGCTTGTTTTTCAACTTTATAGTTATTTATATATTTATTGAGATATATTGGTATAATATATTTATATATATTATATTTTATATATTATTTATTATGTAGTGCAGATACTGTCCTGCATCTCTGGTAATCTGAGGACGGTCACTTCTCTTCCACCGCTTCGATCTCCAAGATCAAACTCGGGTCACCAGGTCTCATGGCAAGCGCCCTTCCCACTGAGCCGTCTTTTTGGCTGTGTTTTCTAGTTGTAGAAGGGTCATTTGGAGTGAGTAGAAGGTTTTTCCATCCCCTTGAACTCCGGTTACAAGGGGGAGAGTTAAGCTGCTGGAGGCCTCTCTGATGCCTAAGAAGGCAGTGTGTGGCTTGTCCCCTTCTTCTCTCCCTGATGAGCTTACCAGCAGTAGCCAGTGTGGACTGGAGTCACCCTGTGAGGACATAGGCTCAGTCAGCTACCCTGCCTGTTAGGACTCGGGAACAGCTCGCCCAGGCAGAAACTGGAGGGATGACAGGCTCATGCATGACTCTAACTCAAGCTCTGGCCTCCATGTTGTCTTCTGCAGGGGTATTCCCTTACCAGACACGCCCCTGCTTGGACCCCAGCTATGAGCATAGCAGCTGGAGACACCTGCAGCCACGTGTGCCCGAGTCTTACCCCAGGAGTTTCCAGCTCCAACAGATAGAGTTTCTTAAAGGCCGGCTCCCAGAAGCACCCTTGATTGGACACCAGCCCCAGTCGCTGCCGCCATTCTTCCCAGGACACTGGCCACGGTTCCCAGGGCCATCTTCCCAAGGCAAGCAACTGGAAACCTGGGGTTTCCCCAAGAGAGTGACTCCTAGAAGTCAGGGCTTCCACATAGGACTGCCACTTCCTCCCCCACACAGCACAAGTCTGCCATGGAGAGAGGATGATAGACTTTGCTCGCACTTCCAGGAGCTGAGCATCAGTCAGAATCCAGAGCAGAAGATCCTAGGCCGCCTGGAGGAGCTTGGAGAGGGGCGGGCCATCAGCGCTCAGGTACTAGCCAGAGAGCTCAGGGTCCCAAAGAAGGAGGTCAATCGTGTATTGTACTCCCTGGAGAGGAAGGGGAAGCTGCGTAGAGAAGTAGGAACTCCTCCTTTGTGGAGCCTTGCACCCCCACATCAGGCTTGGACTCAGCCCCCTAAAACTGTGAATCCAGACAGTTGTGGCCAGGAAGTCCCTCAAGAAGAACCTGGTTTGAGCAGTGAAGACGGGGACCCTGCCTCTGACTTAGAAGGACCCCTTGAGCTTCTTGACATGGCGGAGATCAAGGACAAAATCTGTGACTACCTGTTCAATGTGCCGAACTCCTCTGCCCTGAACCTGGCTAAGAACGTTGGCCTGGCCAAGGCCCGGGATGTGAATGCGGTACTGATTGACTTGGAAAGGCAAGGCGATGTCCACAGGCAAGGGGCCATGCCTCCCACCTGGGACTTGACGGACAAGAAGCGGGAGAGGCTGCAGATCAAGAGAAGTACACACAGTGTCCCAGCTGCTGTCCCAGAGGCCACCAGAAGCACCTCATTCCCCATCTGCCATTCGCCCCCATCGGGTGCCTCCAGCAGCATGGCAACCCCCAAAAGAGTGGAGAATGGCCAAGAACCTGTGACAAAGTATGAAAGTAGGTATGAGGCCAGACCAGGACCAGTGAGGCTGCGGCCACACGCTTATCACAGTGGCCCCTCTAGAGCAGGGTATGTTGACTCTGAAAACGGCCAGTGGGCCACAGATGACATCCCAGATAACTTGAATAGTATCCACACAGCACCAGGTGAGTTTCGAGCCATCATGGAGATGCCCTCCTTCTACAGCCCTGTCTTGCCACGGTGTTCACCATACAAGAAGCTGACTGAGTGCCAGCTGAAGAACCCTGTCAGCGGGCTGTTAGAGTATGCTCAGTTCACTAGTCAGACCTGTGATTTCAACCTGATAGAGCAGAGTGGACCGTCCCATGAACCTCGGTAAGACACCACCCAGGATCGTGCCTAGTGCTGCAGGTGCTTTGGCTCCTGTACCGTCTCAGCTCACTGTGAGTGGGTGGCCTTGGTAGCTCCTGTCTTTGCCTTCTCTCTTTTCCGCTTTTGGCTAAATCATCCTTGTTGGTCCTTTCTCTGAGTGCTAGTCAGGGAAAATAGAGCTCAGGGTAGCCGGAATCCTGGCTCTCTTGGCTGAAGTGACCTTCCTTAGAGATGACTGGCTCTTGGGCACCCAGAGGTGACACAGACTGCTTCTGTCCCCATCACTGCCAGACTGAAGCTCCCAAGAGGAGTGTAGGAGCAGGTGGACCAGAACAGGCCAGAATAACAGCTCTTGCTCGGCAGCAGCAGGTACACTTCTCACCCCAGCCTCGGCTGGGAGGGAAAGAAAGGGCTTGTCACACAGAAAGCTGCCTGCCAGTCTTATCGCAGGGGCACCTGTACTTTTGCACACTTCCCCTGCACGGGTAGTGGGGCTGCACTCACAGGCTCACGCTCAGGCAGCTGGCCAGGCTTCGCACCCTTCCTAATGCTGCGAGCCTTAATACAGTTCCTCGTGTTGTGGGGACCCCAACTATGAAATTACTTTGTTTTTACTCCATAACTGTACATTTGGTGCTGTTATGAATTATAGCGCAAATATCTGAGCTGCAAGCTATCTGATGTGTGACCCCTGGTTTCTAGGGGTGAGGGCTCCCTACAGTGACCTGTTTCCTCCTTAACTTCCTTCATGATACCAAGTTACTGCTGCAGGAGAACTGTAAAGAAAGGGGTGTGCTCCCCAAACTGACAGAGCCAGGGCCCATTCTGGGACGAGGGGCTAGCATGGTTTCTCTCAGCACCCCTCCAGAGAGTTAAGGGAAAGCGTGGGTTTTGCTGTTGGTCATTCTTTAGACTTCAGATATGTAAGGAACTTGCATGCTGCCAGGCGTGTTGGCACATAGCCACGACCCCAGCTCTCAGGCTGAGTACCAGGTTGGCCCGGATAATATATAGTAAGACTCGGCCTCAAAGGGGAAAATTGAAAAGAAATGACATTGTATTATATTTAAGGGTTTTGAAGACCTACTAAGTAAGAGATCTGACCTCCTATGAATGAGTGGATCCGGCTTGACATTTAAAAGCTTGAGCAAAGGACCCCGAGGCTAAGACCAGAGGTCTAGGATCAAATGTTTTGGTTTTCATCCCAGACCTGGGACAGACAGAGCTATAGCACTGCACAAGCAATCAAAGAAGGGCAGATTGCTACAGTGACCTGGGACACAACACCCACCTAAACAGCAGGCCTTCAGAGGTGGCTCCTTACCTGCCCCTCTAGCCTCCTGTTCCTCCTCTCATAGCCAGCAAGCACCCCTCCTCCCTTCCCCCGGGGCAGGTTCTGCTGTGGTGTCTGGGAACTGGAGAAGGGGCATTACACTATCTTTGTTGTCTTGTTGCACCTCCACGGAGGAGGCCGGTCCACAGTCGGCTAGGGTAAAGTTCTGGGCTTGTTAACAAGGCTGTTCACCTATCTCTTTTGTGCACTTTATCCTCTTTCATGTTTAGAAGTGATAGTGGGCTGGGCAGTGGTGGCACACACCTTTAATCCCAGCACTCGGGAGGCAGAAGCAGGAGGATGTGTAATTCTAGGCCAGCCTGGGCCAATAGAGCAAAACCCTGTCTCTAAAACGTGGTGGACCAGCAAGATGGCTCAGGAAGTGAAAATACTTGCCACTAAGCTTGACAGCTTGAGCTCAGCCCTCTGAACCTGTGAGGTGAAAGAAGAGCTGATTCCCACATGTTGTCTCTGAGCTGCACGCGCACACAAGCTAAAGTAAAACACCACTGGGTGTGGTGGCCACGCCTCCATTCCTTATACTCAGAAGTCAGAGGCAGGAGGACCTCTGAATTCGAGTCCAGTTTGGTCTATATAGAAAGCTTCAGGTCATCCAGGGCTGTGTAGAGATAGAGACCCTGAAAAGTACTCAGTATAGCAGAACATTCCGGATAGAGATCTCTTCTGAATGAGCAGAGGGATGACCCAGGCTGGTGTTGACATATCTAATCACTTTCCACCAAGATTTAAATTCCAGGTTGTCATCAATGGCCGAGAGTTTCCTCCAGCTGAAGCTGGCAGCAAGAAAGTGGCCAAGCAGGATGCAGCAATGAAGGCCATGGCGATTCTGCTTCGGGAAGCCAAAGCTAAAGACAGTGGAAAACCAGAAGAATTATCCCCCTGTCCCATGGAGGAGGACTCAGAGAAGGTAGGTGTTCTTCCCTGGGGACAGTAACCCTTGGCTGTTGTGTGACAGACTCCAGGAGCTGTTCTCCTGTTCAGGAACAGTCTCCTGAAGCAGCACCTACTCTTCCTCGCGCCCCCTGTCTCCCCTTCCCTCTTAGCCTGCTCCCCTTCCACCATCCTGGTCTCATGGTATTTGTAGTGTTAGGGGAAAGATCCAAATCAGGGTTCTCTGGAGGAACAGAATTTATATAAAAAATAATTAAAAGAAGATTTCTTGGATAGGTACACAGTATGGTCAGAGTGGCCCAGTTAGGGCTGTCTTAAAGCCGGGAGACTGAAAACTGGGAATTGATGAGTCTCCAAGGCTGGGTACTTTTCCAGTTCGAACCTGGCACTGAAGGCCTGAGCAGTTCTTCTTGGAGAGCTGCTCTGATCCAGAAAAGCCAGTTCTAATGTCAGGAAAGGAGGTAGCGGCAGCAGCTTCAGCATGGATGAACTCCTCACTGAGAGTGAAGGCAAAAATGCCAAGCTGTCATTGCCGGTTTCCTTTTATCTGGGCTGCTAGCATTTAGGGTGGGTGGTCTCCTCAGTCAGCTAAATTATCCAAACAATTCCTCAGACGTGCCCACAGGCCAGTCTGACCCAGATAGCACCTCAGGAGGCTCCCTTTCTTTGGTTTTAAGCTGTGTCAGGTCACAAAACCAACCATCACAGACCTTGAATCCACTCTCCTGCCTGTTTTAGGAGGTAAGTCTCCCCTTCCTGTGCCTACAGCAGCTCCTTTGGAAGCCACTCCTAACATTTAGGTGTCTAAAAGAACAACTTAGCTGGGTGCAGTGACTGTCATTGCAGCACTTGGCATACTGAGGCAGGAGGATTGCTTCGAGGTCAAGGCTAGCTTGGGCTATAGGAAGAGACTTTGTTTCAACAAAACCAGGAGTTGGGAGAGAAAGTCTCAACAGCCCACTGCCCTCTTCTCGGGTAATCTGGTGAGAGTTTTGTTTCTGTGTTTTGTCTTGTGTTTTCTTCTTTTCTCCAGTCAGCAGAGTCCCAGACCTCCAGCTCCTCAGCAGCACCCTTGCTCTCTGGGAAGAGCCCAGTGACCACGTTGCTCGAGTGTATGCACAAGCTAGGGAACTCCTGCGAATTCCGTCTCCTGTCCAAAGAAGGCCCTGCCCATGACCCCAAGTATGTCCTCTGTGTGGTGCCTACTGTGGAGGTCTCCCCCAGTGTAGGAAAGGTACCTCCCCTGCAGCCTCAGAGATGAGACGTCCTCCCTCTTGATGGTCTCTCCTGCTACAGTCTGGAAAGGGCCTTCAGGGCCTGGCTGCTGCTATGAAGCAGAGAATCTGGGATTAGGAGTTCAAAGGGACCGAGGACTAGGTAGGGTCACAACATGGGCAGCGTGGCGGTCACTGTTGGAGCAGAAAGATTGAGGACCTGGGCATGCCTTAGCAGCTCCCTGTTGGGGGTTCTGTGCACACTTGTTCAAAGAAGGCTTCCTGGAGAGTGTGTGACAAGTGCTTGCTGAGTATAGCCAAGTCAGGAGACCCTGGGGCAGTGGGTGGGTGGGGCACACTAACTCGCCAAGGCCAAAATAAACTGCAGGAGTGCTATGTAAGCTACCTGTAGTACAAGAGGGCAGCAGCCTGACAAGGGTGGGCGATCCCCTCAGCCCAGCATTTGTGTCCTTGCCCGTCTCCTCCAAGGTTCCAGTACTGTGTAGCAGTCGGAGCCCAGACTTTCCCCACTGTGAGTGCCCCCAGCAAGAAAGTAGCGAAGCAGATGGCCGCAGAGGAAGCCATGAAGGCTCTGCAGGAGGAGGCAGCCAATTCAGCTGATGACCAGGTGGGGTACGGTTCTACAGGTTACAGCGTGGGCAGATTTGGGGTGTCTCTGAGCCCCTGAGTTTTCTGACTTGTTGCTGGTTCCTCCCCGGTTAATTCTCCCTCAGTCTGGAGGTGCGAACACGGAATCACTCGATGAGTCTGCGGCACCTAACAAGATCAGGAGGATTGGTGAGCTCGTGAGGTACCTGAACACCAACCCCGTGGGTGGCCTGTTAGAGTATGCCCGCTCCCATGGCTTTGCTGCTGAGTTCAAGCTGATTGACCAGTCTGGACCTCCTCATGAACCCAAGTGAGTGTCTTAGTCCTGGCAGCAACCGTGTGTCAGCGGGTGAGAACGGCTGTGGCACAATTAATAAAAACTGGGAGACAGAAATTGGGGTTCAGCCTGAAGGTCAGAAAAGCAAAACAGCCAGCCACTAGCTCTTTTCTCTACCTCAGTCCAAAATGGCGATCCTGCCTCCAGGAACCTCAGAATGAGACTGTCTCCTCCCATTTTATTTTATTTTATTTTTTTATTTTTATTTTTTTTGGTTTTTTGAGACAGGGTTTCTCTGTGGTTTTGGAACCTGTCCTGGAACTAGCTCTGTAGACCAGGCTGGTCTCGAACTCACAGAGATCCGCCTGCCTCCGCCTCGCGAGTGCTGGCATTAAAGGCGTGCGCCACCACCGCCCGGCTCTTCTCCCATTTTATATTCCTCTCTAGTGCTGGGATTAGAGGCACGCACCACTACCGCCAGAGTTTTCTATGGCAAACTAGTGTGGCTGCTGGGATTAAAGGTGTGTGTCACCACTGCCTGATCTGTAAGGCTGATCAGTATGGCTATTTCACTCTCTGATCTTCAGGCAAGCTTTATTTATTAAAATACAAATGAAATATCCCTGCAGGTGGCCTGTGAGCCCATGTAAGAATGGTGCGCATTGACTGTGAATAAGGTGTCTGCACAGCCTGATGAAGACAGTGGGTCAGCCATCTGGAGAGTTCCGTCACTGTTCCAGAGTGGGAGCCTTTAGTTTCATACAAAAATTATTCACATGGTTGAAAGATTATTCAGTGAAGAGTTTCTCTCCTTTTCATCCCTTTTCGAGTCCCTTTCTGTAAAGATCTTTATTTTACGTGTGTACGTGTCTGTCTGTGTGCTGTGTGTTCGCAGTGCCCCTGAAGGCTAGAAAAGGGCCATATTCCTGGGAACAGGAGTTAGAGATTTTAGCAAGCTGCTGTATGGGTGCTGAGAATCAAACACAGATCCTTGGAGGAACCGTCTCTCTAGCCCCCCCATTCATTTTTTTTAATTTTAAAAAGTAACTAAGATGAAAAATCTCATTAAAAAATAGCATGGGGCAGGGGCACTAGGGAGATGAATCAGAAGCTAGGAGACTAGCAGCTCTTGCAGAACATCCAGGTTTCGTTCTTAGCACACAGGGCAGCTCATAGCTCTATAGCTCCACTTCCAGGGGATTTGACTCCCGTTTCTGGCCTCCATGAACACTAGACACGTGGCACACTTCCATCCATGTGGGCAAACATTTTGTGTGTGTCTGTATGTGTGTGTAGTTTTTTATTTTATTTTAGTTTTGGTTTTTCGAGACACGGTTTCTTTGTAGTTTTGGAGTCTGTCCTAGAACTAGCTCTTATAGACCAGCCTGGCCTCAAACTCACAGAGATCTGCGTGCTTCTGCCTCCCGAGTGCTAGGATTAAAGGCATGCGCCACCACCGCCCAGCTTAGTTTTGTTTTTTGTTTTTTTTTTTTTTATTATTATCTTTGGACCAGCAAGATGACTCAGTGGGCAAGGGTACCCACCCTGATGAGCTGAGCTCTGCCCCTGTGACCCATATTAGAATAGAGAGGACTGATTCACAGATTGTCTCTGGGCACCGCACATGCACCGTATGTGTGTGCCTCCCCCAACAAAAACAAACTGATTAAAACTGATATCTTGCTATTTTAAACTTGCCTTTGCCTTTTTTAGTAGTACTGCCATTGATGTTTCTGTGTCCATAAGGATTTGTGTTCCATTGTGAACTGCCTCATTTGACACCCATTTTCTTCAGAGTGTCACTCTTTAGTCTTTTAGAGCTTTTCAAACAATAAGAACATTAGCCCTTTGATGATCATAACCCAATTTAGATCCCTTAAACTAAAGGGGCCCAAAAGAGCCCCTGAGCACCCCCATTTCGGGGTACCTTTATCCTGTGTGGAAGCTGGCTGGGAAAGAGGACATGGTCTCTTGTCCCTCCTCCAGCCAGCCTCACTCTCTTGGTCACATGATAGTGGAGCATCCATGCATTCCCCTGTCTCTCAACTCAGTCATTCGCTTGGAACATGAGAACTTAGGAACTAGGATGGAAGCTAGGAGGATACAGCAGATTTAGGGCAGTGACAGTGTTGGACTTGCCGTGTGGCTTGTCCTGGAGAGGCGAATGCTAATTTAGTAGCCATTCTGTTTCCAGCTCAGACGATCCTTCCTTTGTGTAAATAATGCTGCACCCACTTTTCCCTCTCTTTCTGAGTGACCTTGACCAACTTGTTGGCTTTTAATGTCTAAATGCTGGAAAGTGCTGGCTGTGCCTCTCTAACCCAACATCTCAAAGCTCCAGACTCCTGTGTGCAGTTACACCCTTCCACTCCAGTCAGACACCTACAGGACATATCCTAAGCAGAGCTCCAAGACTTCCTGTCTCAGTAAACACTACCTACCCTGAAGCCAAGCCCTGTCTTCGCCAGGATTTCTAGTGCCCTGATAAGCACCATGAACAAAAGCAGCTTAGGGAGGGGAGAGTTTATTGCCATTTCCAGTCCAGTAGTGGACTCATACTGAGGGAAGGCCGTGGCTTGCTCGGCCCGCTCTTACACAGCCTGCCGAGCATGCGCTGCTCACAGCCTCACCACGTTCTTGTCCCTTAGTTGCGCTTTCCTGCTAACTTTTGTTTTCTCCTTTGAGCCCACTCTTCCAGACCTTTGCCTCAGATTTCCACCTAAATTGCCGTTGGCACTCTGAACTGATAGCTTCTTCCCACTTGAGAGAAGAGATACTCATGTCCAGGCCCTCTCCTTGAGTGCATGGGAACTGGTTGTTTCCTGTCTCCTCCTCCTCTCTCTTGCAGCCTGTGTTAGCTTATTGACCCCTTACCCATCTTTGAGAGACTGAGTCTTGACCTTCTTCCCTCCAGGCTCTACCCCATTTCTCTGGTGCTCTAGATGCTGGACGTCTCCAAAAGACTGTTTGTAGTCACTGTTGTGTTTCACTCCCCCTGGGGGCTGAAGAGATGTGGACTACTCCAGCAAAGGAGCCTCGTTCATTTCCCAGCACCCACCACCTGGCCCCAGCGTCCAGGGGACCCAGCACCCTCCTCTGGTCCTCTCAGGCACTGCATAGATGCACATACACAATTGAAAATAAAAATAAGATCTCGGCGTACTCTGCTAAAAACCTAAGCACTAGCCGGATGTACTCACTGAGCTCTTGAGATGTGGCCAGCGTGACCGAGGTCTGAATACATCACGCAGTCTAAACTTCTAGTCACTTAGCCTCATGTGGTTTGTAGCTTCCATATAAGAATGCACAGCTCTAAAGGATTCTAATTTCATAATTAACAGCTTAAACACATTCTTTTTGTACACACAAAAGTATGTAGACAAGGCTCATCCTTCCCAAAGACACAGTGGCCACAAAATCTTTCTGGTCTCCAGAGGCAGAGGCCGCCCTCACTTAGTTCTGAATTTGGCCCACTGGCTGGCAGAGACCCACCAGCAGGGGCAAAGAAAGGAGGAGATGCATTCAGCGGCTTTGTAACCGAAGGACGGTGAGAAGCTCAGTGTGGATGGCAAAGCCTAGGCTGTGCCTCTTCTGCCCCAGTGGGTTACCCAGTGCTAAGTTTGCATCAGGATCCTACAGAAAGCTAATAGGTTTCCAAGCTGCTGTGCTCTGACTTCCCTCTGGATTTGTGGGAGCCTGCCCTAGAAACAATGGGGACCCCTCCCTACTTAAGAGCCCCTGGTCCACCTCCTCCCTCCGTCCTCCACTCCCCCATAGCTGTCTCAGACCTCCTGGAAATGAACAAATAATGCCTTGTAAAAGCTTGGCTCTTGGCCTAAGGCAGACCTTTTCGCATGCGCCTTTCCCAGGTTGTCAGGAGGCACAAGGAAGCAAAATTGGGTCCTTTAAGATCAGACAGTTTTAAGAGTCAGAAAATGGCACTGCACTTGGTTGGCTTCCAGAAGCCCTCGTCTTGGAGAGGGGAGTCAGAGTGCTGAACACCTAGCACGTGGGAAGGCAGGTATCCTTCATTTCCACTTGAGAAGAAACCTTTTTATTTTGTGTCCGTATATGTCATTCCTCAATTACTATCTACTTTTCTTCTTTTGTTTCTTTGTTTTTAAATCTGAACACAGGACCTGTCACTTGGCCTGGAGCTAGGATAGGCTAGCTAGGCTGCAGCCCCCGGGAGCCACTTCCCTCTGTTGCCGGAGCTGCAAGCATGCTGCGCCACTCTGCCAAGCTTTTTTTTTTTTTTTTTGAGGTGGTGGTTCTTGGGGAGGGGGGCATAACTCCAGTTCTTGTACTTGTAAGGCATCTTCCCAGCTTGTAAAGAAACCGTTTCCAGTTCTCTCTCAGCTTCCCTTCTAATAAGGAACAGCTCAGAGCCTTCGCAGGTAACACCACAGTGTCTAGACAGAATTTAATAAGATTGTATGAATGGTTTTTGTTGTTGTTTTTGTTTTTCAAGACAGGGTTTCTCTGTAGCTTTGGAACTAGCTCTTGTAGACCAGGCTGGCCTTGAACTCAAGAGATCTTCCTGCCTCTGCCTCCTGAGTGCTGGGATTTAAGGCATGTGCCACCACTGCCCGGTGATTGTATGAATTTTATAGTCACTTCCAGTTTATGGGAAGTGGCACCATTTCCCCATTTATGGTAATGAAATGAAATTTACTTTTAAAATATGTTTATAGTTCTGATGATTCTGGTTAGCGGGAAATACTAAGAAATAGAACAACTGACGTCTGGATAACAAACAAACAAACCATGTAATCATGAATGACCAGAATCTGAGGAGTGCTTCCAAGTGAGAGCAGCCGGTCCTATGTTTGCAAAAGTGGCCTCATTCTAAGCAAGCCTGCCTTCCCCGCACAGCCTTGGGGGGGGGGGGTGCTGCTTGTTTTCATCCTCATTCTCTTCCCAAAGGTTTGTTTACCAAGCGAAAGTCGGGGGCCGCTGGTTTCCAGCCGTGTGTGCACACAGCAAGAAACAAGGCAAGCAAGATGCAGCCGACGCAGCCCTCCGTGTCTTGATCGGGGAGAGCGAAAAGGCAGAGCAGTTGGGTTTCGCAGAGGTAACCCCAGTGACAGGGGCCAGTCTCAGAAGAACTATGCTTCTCCTTTCCCGGTCCCCAGACGCACATCCAAAGACAGTTAAGATATCTGCTTTTGGTGCTCTCTTTTCAGGGGTGGTGGGGTTCTGCTTGCTCCTGCCCAGAAGAAGTCGGCTCTTCACTTGGCCGTAATTATCCCTAGGCTTCCGTCTTGGTCTCAGTAGAGTGCATGCTAGGATACTAGATGTGGGGTGGGAAAAGATGGCTCCCTTGCCAGCAGACACACAGGGTCCTGACACTGCTCCTGTCCCCACAGCTTCCTCTCACTGGTAGCACCTTCCACGACCAGATGGCTATGCTGAGCCACCGATGCTTCAATGCTCTCACCAACAGTTTCCAGCCCTCCCTGCTCGGCCGCAAGATCCTGGCTGCCATTATCATGAAGAGAAGCGCTGAGGACATGGGTGTTGTAGTCAGTTTGGGAACAGGTGAGTGACCGAGACATTGACCTCTCTGGAGTCGTTGTGAGCAAGTCCAAAGGTATGGGCCAAAGAGTCACGTAGGTAGAATAGCTTCAGAGTTGTTGGCATGATGCCGAAGCTGTTATGTTTGCTTTAGTTAGCTACTTAGCAGTGAGCACTGCAGAGATAGCCCCAGGGTCTGTGGAGTCCGACTCTGGGATTATTTTAGCAGTGAGCACTGACTCTGGGATTGTCTCAGCAGTGAGCACTGTCTGACTCTGGGATTGTCT
>NW_004949114.1:3665311-3684688 GCF_000317375.1 Microtus ochrogaster
AGCAGTGAGCACTGTCTGACTCTGGGATTGTCTCAGCAGTGAGCACTGTCTGACTCTGGGATTGTCTCAGCAGTGAGCACTGCAGAGATAGCCCCAGGGCCTGTGGAGTCCAACTCTGAGTCCAGCTTGCCAGTTCTGGAGCTCAGATTTCTGTTCCTTTCAGCTGCATCTGCTCAGATTTGGAATGAGTTTGGGGTTTGACTAGGATTTGTTTTGTTTGGAGGCATGGTAGCTCAGGCTAGCCTCAAATACCTCATCCTCCTACTTCAGCCTTTCGGGTGCTGGGGTTATAGGCATGCACCATTGTGCATGCGTTCTTCTCTAAGTGAAGGAATAGAGTCTAAAACTTCTGCCGTAGTCTTGGCCTGCCTCTCCAGCACTCTGACTGCTCCAGTTTTGTTTTGATGCCCAGGGAATCGCTGTGTGAAAGGGGACTCGCTCAGCCTGAAGGGAGAGACGGTCAATGACTGCCATGCAGAGATCATCTCCCGGAGGGGCTTCATCAGGTGAGCAAGAGGGTCACAGCCGTTCACTGTTGTGGGACGGGGCCCTTCTGGTTCCCAGTCCACTCACCTTGAAACCCCAGCAAATTGGCAGCCGTCCATGGGGCCTGTCATGTGCAGTCCCTTCTGTGACCTGACTGCATCTTCCCAAACAAAGTGACCCTTGCGTCCTCAAGCCTGAGGAATGAAGCAGCCTTTTCTCTCCATGTGAGAACCTGTGCTCAGGCTCTGCCCCTGCCGGCTTTCTTCTCAGGGTCTGCTGTAGTTGGTGAAGGACAGAGTCAGGGAGAAGCAGCAGCTAGCCCTGTAAGGTCTTGAGTCGGTGTATTCTGCCTGGAGTGAAATGCCAAAGTCTGCTAAGGAGAACTTCTCAGTCCCTCTTCTAGCCTTTCCTTACCTGAGTTCAAACCCAGGGCAGAGTGTGGAGGTGTGTTCTCTGCCCAGGCTCGAGCTGCCTCCTAGCCAGTTTTCTTTCGGTAGGTTTCTCTACAGTGAGCTCATGAAGTATAACCAACATACTGCCAAGAACAGCATATTTGAGCTTGCCAGGGGAGGAGAGAAGCTCCAGATAAAAAAGACAATTTCTTTTCATCTCTACATCAGGTTTGTACCCCTGGTTTGGATGTCCACATGTTCCTCTGTACCAATTCCTGACCTTGTACTGTAAGCCAGGTCTGCTCTGTGTCTGAGGTGCATACCCAGAGAGCAAAGTCGTTCCTGCCACCCAGTACCCATATAAGCATAAGAAAACATTCCTGGCTTTGATGACAAGTGGTCTCAGGACCTGTGAGTTGGAGGGAGATTGCTGGGGGAGTCTTAACTAATGCCATTGTTGGCAGCACGGCGCCATGTGGAGACGGAGCCCTCTTTGACAAATCCTGCAGCGACCGTGCTGTGGAAAGCGCAGACTCCCGCCATTACCCTGTCTTTGAAAATCCCAAGCAAGGCAAGCTTCGCACCAAGGTGGAGAACGGTAAGTGACAGGTGACCTCCTTTCTACTTCCACAGGCTCTGCGAGACTGCCAGTGGGCGGTGAGAGGGAGAGCAGGTTCTGTGCGGAAGCCTGAGGCCTGGGAGAGCCGGGCATCTCCAGGCTGCTTAGGAGCCGCTCTCTGTGTCTGACAATGGGGGTGTGCAGGACTGAAGAGGACTGACAGATGTGGGGTCCGCTAAGCTGGCATGTGTGTTGTCAGCATCCTCTCTTCTGTTACCCAGTGTCTCCTCACATCTTTCCTATCCCTTCACACTTCAGTGTCATCCAGATGGTCCTCAGATGTTAGTCAGGTCCCTTCCTCTCCCTGCAGCCCATGTTGTACTCCTAAGGAGTGAAGGTGTGTGTCCACGGAAACACATGAGCAGGCTTGCTCATGATGGCCTTAGTCACGATGGCTAGAGTGGAGCAAACACAGGTAGCCACACCCACATAAATGGGATCTGTCTGTCTGAGGGACTATTACCTGCCATAGGAAGGAAGAGCTGTTCTGAGAGCTGCCACAACGTGGGGCCTTGGCAACAAGAACATGTATCATGTGATTTCATGTCTGAAAGGGGCAGAGTAGACAGGTGCACAGACATAGAACATGAACTGGGAGTTGCCAGGCAAGGGACTTCCTAGTGTAAAAGACTTCTTTGTTTCTTTGTAAGGTGACATAATGCTCAAAAACTGGTTGTAATGATGGAACAAGCTTAAAAACACTTGTGTGTTTTAAATGGTGGATTGTGTGATATGGCATAGGAATTGTGGCTCCATACAACTGTTCCGAAACAAAGCCAAACCTTCCAGGTATGCAGCTACTCCCAACTCTGGAAGGCCAAAACTTCAGGATCAAACATTTGTACTTGGGTTAAAAAGCAAAATGGCCCAGTTGTAAAATGTCTGCTGTGTAGGCCACAAGGACTTGAGTTCCAGTATCAGAGCCCAGCCTTGGCAGTGCACACCTGGAGCCCTGCAGGAGGCTCGGAGGCAGGAGAATTTGGCCAAATGAGTGAGCTTCGTGTTCAGAGACCCTGCCTCAAAGAAAGGTGGAGATCAAAGAAAGGCAGCCAACATCAGCCTTTACATGTACACACTTGTATGTGTACTTGCATACACACAAAAATACACTATACTAACAGGTACACGTACACACCCCTGCTACATATACACACTAAATGGTCATATTAAAACTAGGGCTATGTCTCAGGGTTTCTATTGCTGCAATGAAACACCATGACCAAAAAACAAGTTGGGGAGGAAAGGGTTTATTTGGCTTAGACTTCCACCTCACTGTTCATCACTGAAGGAAGTTAGGGCAGGAACCTGGAGACAGGAGCTGATGCAGAGACCACGGAGGGTGCTGCTTACTGGCCTGCTTCTCATGCCTTGCTCAGCCCGCTTTCTTAGAGAACCCAGGACCTCCAGCCCAGGGATGGCACCACCCACAATAGGCTGGGCCCTCCCCCATTGATCACTGGATCTCATGGGGGCATTTCCTCAGCTGAGGCTCCTTCCTCTCTGATGACTCTAGCTGTGTCAAGTTGACATGCAAAGCCAGCCAGTATAGGCTAGGAGTGGACTTGAGTGGACTTGGTTCCCACAGGACCCCACACT
The DNA here is from genome assembly GCF_000317375.1 of Microtus ochrogaster. Taxonomy (NCBI): domain Eukaryota; kingdom Metazoa; phylum Chordata; class Mammalia; order Rodentia; family Cricetidae; genus Microtus; species Microtus ochrogaster. Next base: position 3,668,405 of record NW_004949114.1, read on the forward strand.
CCTCCTCTCAGCCTGCTACTGCAGGTGCACTGTACCCCTTGCCGCCTCGGGGCCTTTGCTGTCTCTCTCTGCCACACGCCCTTGTGCTTAGCTTCCCTGACTCCTGTGCCCTCGCCATTTCTGTGCTGTCCTGGTCATAGCTCCTTCAAGTCTTCCGAGCATTGCAGAGTTTCTGCATACATGTCTGTTTGCTGGTCTTTTCCCTCTCCCTTTCTTCCCTTCCATCCCATAAACATAGCAAGAGGCAAAGTCTCGTTCTCCTAATCATGTGGTTTTCAGTACCAAGCATATAGTAGGGCACATAGTAGGTGCTATAAAATATAAGCAGCCAATGACCCATACCTTGGGCGCACACATAGTGTGCCAGGATATGGTTTGATCCAGTGGCCTTCATCAGTCCAACTCGAGTCTCTCATGCAGGGGAAGGCACAATTCCTGTGGAGTCCAGTGACATTGTTCCCACGTGGGATGGCATCCGACTTGGGGAAAGACTCCGTACCATGTCCTGTAGTGACAAAATTCTACGCTGGAATGTGCTGGGCCTGCAAGGGGCACTGTTGACTCACTTCCTTCAGCCTGTGTACCTGAAATCTGTAACACTAGGTAAGGGAGTTACTTTGGGAGCTGGAATCCTCCTGTCCTTGGACCAGATCCCAGCAAGCCATTTGTCCTGTGTTCCTATGGCTCCCTTCCCAAGTGAGCTGGGTTTTTCGCTTAAGAACAGGATCTAGGGCTGGAGAGATGGCTCAGAAGTTAAGAGCACAGATTGTTCTTCCAGGAGTCCTGAGTTCAATTCCCAGCAACCACATGGTGACATACAACTATCTATAATGAGATCTGGTGCCCTCTTCTGGTGTGCAGGCATACTTGCAGGCAGAACATTGTATACTTAATGAATAAATAAATCTTAAAAAAAAAAAAAAAGAACAGAATCTAAGTGCTCAGTCTACTGTGGCAGGGAAGGTGGGTGTGGGCAGCAAGCAAATGGAGGAAAGACATGCCAGACCCCATGGGTCCTGGGGTGCAGCGAGGCCCCTCAGAGCCTCGCTGTCCTCCTTCCCATCCTCTCCCAGTCCTCTGCCTTTCCTCCAGCCTAGGTATTTGATGTCCTGTGTGTCTTGTGTGGACATGTGGACACAGGCGTCTCACAGCAAAGGAGCTGCTTCTCCTCTCCCAGCTCCTTGTGTGCCTCTGCCTCTCAGCGCACTTTCTGCGGAGCCAGGTGTAAACTTGCTTTTGTTTTCACCCAGGTTACCTTTTCAGCCAAGGGCACCTGACCCGTGCCATCTGCTGCCGTGTTACCAGAGATGGGAATGCATTTGAGGACGGGCTCCGCTATCCCTTTATTGTCAACCACCCCAAGGTGCTCCAACCCCATTCTCTTTGCTCTTGACACATACCTCCTTATGCAAAGCGTTGTGGATGGGGAAGCCTTTGCTGGGGTCCCAAGAGCAAGCGCTTGCTCCCTTTGAGTGTCTGGGCTTCAGCTCTCAGTCCGAAGTGCAATCTGAACCATGGTGAAGTTAGTGCAGCTCTCCAAGGGAACGACCAGGGTCTCACACTCCTTACCCAGCAGTCTTGCCGCCCTGCCCCCAAACCTTTGTTCTGAAAGGGTTCCCTTTCTCCCATCACTCCATGGGTTCCTAGGTCGGCCGAGTCAGCGTGTATGACTCCAAAAGGCAGTCTGGAAAGACCAAGGAGACAAGTGTCAACTGGTGCTTGGCCGATGGCTACGACCTGGAGATCCTGGATGGCACCAGAGGCACTGTGGATGGGTAAGGAGGCAAGGCACGGGAGAGGCCTACCAGGCTTGCTGCCTCTCCCAAGGGCATGCCCCTGCCTGCCGCTCGGGAGTTCAGGGACGTCCATCTTCTGCAGAATTCACACCTTAGCCCTCACCTCACCTGCTTCTAGATGAATGACCAATGCCTTTGTTTCCCCAGGCCAGGGAAGGAGTTGTCTCGGGTGTCCAAGAAGAACATTTTCCTTCAGTTTAAGAAGCTGTGCTCCTTCCGTGCCCGGAGAGATCTACTGCAGCTCTCCTACGGAGAGGCCAAGAAAGCTGCCCGAGACTACGAGTTAGCCAAGAACTACTTCAAGAAAAGCCTGCGGGACATGGGCTATGGGAACTGGATCAGCAAACCCCAGGAGGAAAAGAACTTTTATCTCTGTCCAGTGCCCAATGACTGACAGTGGGGCATGTTTCCCACAGGGTCAGAGGGAGTCTGTGGCATTCCTCATCACATTGGGCCAGAGTTTGGGGGCTTTTGTTTTTCTTAAACCCTACCCTCCCCCCTTATTTTCAATGGAGGAACCATGATAGATGGTACCAAGACCTTTGGTTCCCATTTATCCCACTCGCTTTGGGATTTCGAGGTGGGGTCTGGCCAAACCTCCCCGCACCCTTTTCCCAAGCAAAAAGTCAGAGGTTCAAAGCAGAGGGGCACTTGTTCCCCGTGTGGCATAGCCAGTCCCTGATTCCCCGCACCTGGTCCCTCCAGTTTAGTTTTGTGGAGTTGTATCTCCTTTTTGTTTGCTACACTGACCTCTTGTGGATTTGATTACATTCCCATCAGTTCTCTGTAAATCATGTCGGGGACTCATGATGGCACCTCTGTAGACCTGTAGGCCCCTAGTCTTCCCTCCCAGAATTCCTTCCCGTGATGAGGTTTCTCCTTCCCACCCCAGAGGGGGAAGAGTTACATAAAGGATTGATGACATGTTTACAAGAACAGGAGCTGAAAACTGATCAGGGGTTGTAGGGCAATGGGAATGTGGTAGAATGGTTGGGACAGGCAGCCCTGCCCAACAACAGGCTGTGCTGGCCAGCCAGGGAACTTGCTTCCTGGGCACGGGAAAGTTGAGAACCAGATGTGGAACTGAGAAGGTGCCCAAGCCAAGCCGGTGCCCCAGTGGGGGCCCACAGAGCCCTAGCCAGGGTACAGCAGCATTCCTTGGAATGTAGCCACACTCCTGTCTGCCCTCTGTAAAGCGTTCCCAGAGTCTGGCTCTGTCCACATGGAGTATCTGTGTGAAGAGCTGAGGACAAGTCACGGTCATCTTTGTCCGGACCGAGAAGGGATGAATGCAAAGCATCCTGGTCCACTTGGGATTCTTCTCATAGCACTGTTATCAGCAGAAGTTGACAAAGCCTTGCATAAAATGAATGTTTCTAGAAGGCCAGAGATACTGATTCTGGACTGCATTACAGACTTGAGAGACAAATATATTTTTTCATTAGTGAATGTACTTTCATTTTACCAGATGGCTTCAGAAGCTGATTCATGGGCGGGCGCAGGGCACCGCGATCTCCTGACCTGCCCCGCCCCTTTGGGAATCTTGATATATATATATATGTACCACAGTGTTGAAGGTGACAGGGCACACTAGCCCCCCACTCTGGGGTGGGTTCCTCTGACTCCTCCTCCCCCTAACACTGAATTGTGGGTGTGTAAGAGCCTTAGCCTCTGTACAGAGTCTGGCTCTAGCACCAAGTCAGCCAGACAGCTAGACCCCGCTCCATTCTGCTCCACAGGACCAAACCCATGCCTTTCCTCTGAATGGCGTGGCTCTGTCTAGGAATAGCTGTATCAGCGGTTTCCTGCACTCCCTTGCTCACCCTCAGTGCTGGCTCCCACATCCTCTGGCCCACTGCCAGCAGCAACCATATCATATTCACACTTTGATTCTAATGGCTGCTGTCTCAACCTATGATCAGACCTGTGTCTTAGCAATACACTGGGGATGTATTGTTTGCACAACACCAAATTATCCTATGGAACTGCTAGTATCTGCAGTGGTGTGTGTTGTCAGCCGTGGCATGTTACACCCGACACCTGCATCTGACTGAGGCAGAGCGGCCAGGGACTTTTCTCCATTGATTCCTTTGGTCCCTCTGGTCCTTCCCGGGTATTCATTTAAAGCAGCAGATAGATCCACTTCAGCAGCTTCTTCCTCAGCCAGGCACGCGGGCTCTCCAGTCCAGAGCCCCACCCTTACCCTCAGACCCTGCCTAGCAAACTGTGGTTCCCGGTTTCCGCAGCTGTTCCTATGGGCCTGCTGAAGTGAACCACTGGCACACACCCTGCCTCTGGGCCCCTGGTCAGAGGGGCAGAGCTACCACCACGTTTTCTTCACTTTTGTGTGTGACCTTCATTTTAAGAAACGGCCTTCCCTCCTCCTCCTCGCTGCTTCTTACTGATTTCCGTAGTTGACTTGTCTGAGCTGTGACTGTCCTGCATTCTTTGAATAATCACGTGTAAGAATTGTCAATGCCTGAAACTATTTCCTGTACTCAAATTGAAGGGATTTTTGCTGGCCTTGGGGTTTTGGCAGTGACTCCAAGACAGAATGGAGAAGGGCCCAGGCCTAGCCTTGGTGCTGTGACGGATGCAGTCCTTCTTGTGTCCCTTAACAGATTGCAGTATACATTCCTCAGAAATAAACCCACTGAAGCAACAGGACTCTTAGTTTCATGGCTTGGTTGCTTGGGGGAGGTGAGTTTGGGGACAGACCTATGACACTAAAATCTCCAGCCACAGCCACAGCTGATTTGCGGTTCCCACTTTTCTACAGCCTGACTGGGTGTCAGTGTGGTGAGTCAATGGGCTGGGCGCTCCAACCCTACCACCCTTTTCCCTGCTCACAGCTCCTCTCCCCATCTGAGCCCTCCTCTCATCTCTTTTTCACAGGGGGCTTATATAGGCTCTCAAAGCCCCGATGGAGGGTCAACGCTGCAGACCACAAGTCACTGCTCCTGGGGCTCACCTCCTTCCCCCTACAAGCGCTCAGCCTTTCCTGTGCTTGTATGTGCCATTTGGAAGGGAGTTAGAGCTGGGAACCGGGGTGGCCTTGAGTGCATCTTCTCACTTTGTGGATGGCATCCAAAGTCTCCCTCTTAAATGTCAAGGAAACTCCTCTCTTTCTACACAGTCACTCTCTCCAGAATTCCTGCATGACCCATCTTTGGCCCTTCAACAGTGATACCATACCCAAGGACATTGAGTGAAAGACGATGGGCCAACCGAGGTCATAACACTTTAGATCAGAACTTTATGTGGTATCGTTTATCACCTGTTTCAATGCAGGACTCGGGGAATTGAGCAGTTTTAAAGGCAGTTCGGGGTGACAGCTTCTGCTGTCCTAGAGTCTCAAATGTCTGTCCTCAGCCACTGGGCCCGCCTCCAGGGAAATGGAGTATTCCAGTCTCTGAAGATGTAGCTCAGGGTGCAGTACTGCTTGGCATACCCAGGATCCCTGGCTCCCAGCCTTGAAGGTAGGAAACAGTTTTCTGAAGGCTAAGCTGAAGGCAGAGAGGCCAGCCACAGTTTCACTCTGATCCCAGGATTTGGGCAGAGGTGAAGAGCCAGACTGCCGGGGGGGGGGGGGGGGAGGGGGGGGGGGGGGGGGAGAGGGGTGGGGGGGGGGGGGGGGCAGCCAGCCAGGGCTGGAGAGGACGCCCAAGCCCATCCTACCCCCTGCTTCCTTACAGGGTCTTCCCCAGAGGGCCCCTTGGCTCAGCCTCCAGGCCATTTCTTTTGCTTCTGGTAAATGGGACAGATAACACTGGCTGGCAGGATGTGCTGCCACTCCCGTCTGTTCTGGCTTTTCAGTGCCTCGCCCCGAGTGGGGTTTCTCTAGTGTTCTCCCCTTCTCTTGTGTCAGTCTTGTCTGTAAGGGTTAGCGCCCTTCTCCCCAAACAGAACAAAGTAACAAGGCAATATTTAAAAACAATTTTAAGAGGAATGAGTCCAGCTACAGGGGTGGGCAGCAGGAGTGGGGACGGTAGGTTTAGGGAAAGTGATGTGGACCACTGCACATACTCTGAGAGTGGAGACAGGGGCATGCCAAGATGGCATAGAGATGAGTGTACTGGATGCGGGTGGGTGAGGAACCTGCCAGTTCCCAAAGTTTTAGTCCTTTGGGAAGCACATGACCAGCACACTGACCGACTTCTTAGACATGATGGGATAATTACTACAAAGTGACCGTTGTTCTGTCCAGTTAGGTTTGGTGAGTGGGAAGCTGGCCAACGTAAGAGGGACTCAACAGCCATTTCTGCCTGGAAGCAGAGGGTGACAATAGACAGGGACCGTGTCACTCTGCTTAGGGGACAGTTCAGGCAGCTCTAAAGGCCTTGGCTTTCCTCCCCAGGAGGCCAAGGTGATTGGCAGGGAGCAGGTACCAGGCTCTCTGAAGACATGTTCTGCTGCTGCTCCTGCTCTCTCTGGAGCTTGCTTCCCTCAGGACTGTCAAAGGAGCATAGGTACAGTGCCCAATCCCTCATTGTTCTTGTTCCTTACAAGGAAGTCCTTCTTTTCCATTTAATCTCCAACCCAAAAACAACAACAACAAAAGAAAACTCTGGAGGGTCCTGTGTTCTGTTTGTTTTGGCTTTCCTCACCCTTGGCACCAGCTGCTCCAGACTGGCAGGTCTCCACAGTGGCAGGGAGTCTATGGGCCATGTTTCCAGGCCAAGGTGGTCGCCAGCTTGCTGGAGCCTGGTCACTGATGGGAATCCCCAACTCCGTTCTTCACTGCCACTCCTAGGCCACCCTGTCCCAGATTCCCATGCAGGCTCAACAAACCAGTTACCTGATTCTCTTCAGAGACAGCTTCATGGAGGAGGCAAGGAGTCTCCCAGGGTAGAGACAGAAAGCCACAAAGTGGCAGGGACTGAGTTTCCCCCAAAGCCTCCTAGTATCTTTTAGGGCTCACATTGCTCTGACACATGATGGCCTCTTACCTCCCCTCCCTTGTTGCGGTCTCTTCTTCAAAAGATTACACCCAATGGGAGGGACAGCATTTCCTCAGGATCCTTTTCCCACACAGGTCCTTCCCACCCATCACAGCCCTGCCAACCTCGGTTCCCACTGTACAGATGCTGAAAGCAAGTTCTAAGATGGGCACTGTTTGCCTGATATGTTCAACAATACACAGAGAAGCGTCGGACAAACTGTTCACTGACCTTGCCGGCCCTGGCGTCTAATTTCCTCAACAGCCAGTTACAGGAGGTAGTTGACAGCCAGTTACTTTAGTCAAGGTGGGCACAGCAGCAGCTGGTGGGGTCTCTGAGCCTGGAGCCTGCAGTGGTTCTGCCCTCCAGAGGGCTGGAAGTTTGGAGAGGGAGGCCTTCTATAGGCAATTTCTTGTTCTAGTAAGAGGAGGTCCCTCCTGCCACCAAACAGAGATGCCCAGGAGCGCCCCTGATGGCTGGGAAGTATTCCGAGGGGCCGTTCACTTCACAGTGTTCTTGTGTCTGTCCAGCAGTCTGTGGCCTTGGAGCTGGGCTCTGGAGAGTCTAAGCTGAAGCTCCCCGGGAAGCTCTCAGAAGGACCGCCTGAAACTGCGATCCTTCCAGACCAGCTGCTGTCCACATAAGAGGCCGGGTGCCAACTATTGGCCCACACTCCCCCACATCTATCTCAGCGGTCTCCACTGTCAGCCTGGCTGGAGGATCTGAGCCCCTCTTCTCACCTCCTCTTCTCCCATGACTTGGAGGCCATAGATAACTCTGTCCCTTTCTTGGCCCCTCCTCCTCTGACTTCTACTTACCATCCTTAGCTCCCACCATTGTCACTACTGCCTGGACTAGCTCAGGAGGGGAAGGAGAGCAGCTGGCACAGCCTCCAGGCTGCAGGGCTACGTGAGTGGGTGTGTGAAACAGGTCTTCAGAGGAGTGGGGATGGAGCCATCTTCCACCCAGTACTATTGAACCCCAGGGGACACGGGGAGGAGCTGCAGACGAGTGAGGCCTCACTTGGAGCTGGGAGCTGAGTGGTCAGGGTGGAGGAAGGTAGTGGCAGTATAGTTCTGGAAGAGAGGCTGCAGGAACATGCCGATGGTGCCAAAGACACAGACAAAGACAAAGATCCAGAGGAACAGGCGGTCGATCACCATGGCAACATATTTCCAGTCCTCCCTCACCTGGATGGAGGAGATATAAGTGGCTCAGATACTAGTCCCATGATGTGTGGGATGGGGTAGAAAAGTCCCTTCCACTCATGTACACACCCCACCCCTTTTCCTCAGCGAGCCCCGATCTTGCCTGCTCTAAAGCTTCTAGTGCCTCCACAGCCCCCAGGGCCCATCTAAACCCACCCATCATGCATAGGAGCCTATTTTCCCTTGCCTCCCACACTCCAAAACTCAGGGTTAGTGAGAACTCCAACATGTCTTCCTGGTTCTCTCACTTCCTTAAACAAACCAAGAACAACAACAACAAAACCCTGCCAAACACCTACTCATATTTCAAAGCCCTAATCAAATATAATCTTTATGAAGGCTTCCCTGATCCTTTTGTTCCCTTGGCACTGGGTTATATATTGCCGACGTAATGCTTAGACTATGCCATACTGCATCTGTATGGTTAGCCCTCCACCAAACTGCAAACTCCTACATTAAAGGGACCCTGATAGCATCTAGGACAGAAGTCAGTAACTGGGAACTACGGGCCCTGAAGCTCTATTTTCATAATAGTTGGGGCACCCCATCCTGTACTGATGTCCAGAAGGTGAGAATGGAGCCCAGGTAGGAAAAAAAAAATCAGTCAGAAAGCTAATAATAGCCCATGGGGGTTGGGAACCAACTACATGGTCACAGAAAAGCCAGTCTCTCCTCCAGACATGTTCCTCTGGGGCCCAGCAGCTCACAGGATGGGGGGAAGACAGCTGTGCACCTCCATGTGGCTGGCACAATAGCATCCTGAGAGGCACTGGGACACAGGGACAGGCCACATCCCCAGCCCTGAAGCTGAGTCATTCAAGAGAGTGTCCCTGTTCTTAAGGAGAGACACACTGGAGTGTTTGGGGTAATAGGTCATATACAGGTTTACTCTTAAATAACAAAGCAAAAATTAATGACAGTAATAGGTTTTTGTCTTTAAAAAAAGGTGGTTTAATATTGTCAGCTTGATGAGATTTTGAATCACCATGGAAACAAACCTGGGCAAGTCTATGGAAAGTTTTCTAGATTGGGTTAATTGAGGCAGACAGCACTATTCTATGGGTTAGGGTCCCAGACAGAAAAAAGAAAAAAGGAAAAGGTTAGTTGCGGATCAGTGTTCACCTCCCTCTGCTTCTTGACTGTAGGCTCAGTAGGACCTCGGGCTATAAGCCCAAACAATCCTTGCTTTCCTGAAGCCGCTTTTGTGGGAAATTCCATCACAGCTGTGAGAAACAGTAACTAATACAAAGGTTGTTCAGGGTGGAGCAGAAGCAAAAGCTCGAGGGCAGGAAAGAGCTTGGCTTGCTTGAGACAACTGAGTGATAGGTCAGCCAGAGGGCCAGGCAAAGGGGTAGTGTCAAGAGCCTAGGACAGGGGTTATTTAACTGCAGCACTGTAAGCTGAATCAGGGAGGCAATTCCGGTCCACACAGAGCTGAAGTTGACCAGGGTGTTCGCCTTAGGGTGGCAGAGCACTAAAGTGGGGAATCATTCTGGAGGTGGGCAGTGGTGGTGCACGCCTTTAATCCCAGAGGCAGGAGGATCTCTGTGAGTTCGAGGCCAGCCTGGTCTACAAGAGCTAGTTCCAGGACAGGCTCCAAAGCCACAGAGAAACCCTGTCTCGAAAAAAAAAAACAACAACAAAAAAAAAGCTACAGAGAAACCCTGTCTCGAAAAACAAACAAACGAGAGAGAGAGAGAGAGAGAGAGAGAGAGAGAGAGAGAGAGAGAGAGAGAGAGAGAAAGTAGGGGTGGTTGGGGTATAGACCAAGCACTCGGTTTTGGATGTGCTGAGTTTTAGATCCCTCTGAGGCATCCAAGTAGGTCACTGCCTGCTCAGCACCTGGCTTGGAATGGAGGCTACATGGTAGACTGCGGCAGTGGTGGAGCCGGAGATCCAGCAGCAGCTGAGCCTGCACCCTAGTGTCTCCCTGTTGGCCTCAGCGGTCTCATCGTGGTCTCAGCCCCTCTGCCTTCCTCTGAGCTATGAAATGCTCCGTCTCATGCTTTCCTGCCGTGCAGAGGAAAAGATGTCTGAACTCGACTCCCAACAAAAACCACAGTGCCTGTCCTTTCTCCTTCACCAGGAATGGCAGAATCCTAGAGGAAACCTTGATGGTCACTATAGCAACAACTGAGCCTTGGTTTAAAACTAGTCAGGTACCTAAACACTGATCTCAGAGAAGGCCAGATGGTCCCCAAAATGGGTGGTAGGAAGTCAACCCATTGCATCTTCCCCCAACTCCTGGATTAGTCTCAAGGAATCTCCTTCTAGGAAGATTGGGGGGAGGGGCAGCCAGAAACTGGATGTGCAAAATGGGTCTAGGGAGCCCATGCCTCTATCCACCCCATCTCTATAAGTATTAGCCTCTTTTCAAGGCCCGACAGTAGAAATGGGATATTTATTTGAAATTCTGCTCTGTCCACCAGAATCAACCCCATGGACCCTCTAAACTTCCCTTTCCCTGTCTGTCATCATCACTGTCTTCATCTGCCTACTCTGTGGCCCACAAGGACGCATCTCCATTTGCACTAAGAGTAACACACTAACAACTTTATGTGCTCATGTGTCCTACAGGGAAAAACTCAGTGACACCCTCAAGCCCAAAAGAACTTCCCCCTGCCCTAAGATTCCTGGATACCTCCCTCACCACACTGATGACATCCCAGCCGATGCATCTCACCCTGAGTACTATTCCTCGGGGAACCACAAGGTCATCATCTGTGTGGTGCAGACTCCAGTGCAGGCAAGTGAGTCTGCTAGCCTACCCTGCAGAGTCCGCCTTGCTCATGTTGCCTCTCCCCTGTACCTTGGCTTTGGGACTCTAAGCAACACCTACTTCCCGCACATAGGGGCCCTTGCTCCTAGCACACTTATATTACACTTCATACTCACGCTCTGGTCGTCATCCTCACTTCGCATGTGGTCTGCAATGAAGCGTACACCGTCCACTGCCTCTCGGAGGCCGCAGCTGCAAGGCCCTGCCGAGTGCCCCGGGCCAGCTGCAGGCGTGGGCTCAGCCCCAAAAGCCCCAGCCAAGCCCTTCACTGACGTGGGGTTGACAAAGCAGGTGCATGGGTCAGCGGCAGGGCCCTCACGGAAGAAGACAGCGCCTGCATCTTCTCGTTCCCGCTGGCGCCTCCTCAGGCGCAGGCGCTGACGGGCACAGCGGTGGCGTGGCTGCTGCAGGAAGAGCAGGGTGGGCAACTTCTCCAGGAAGATCACCTTGACCCAGGGAGCCATGGTGTGCGTGGTGGGCGAGCGGTGGTGTACATTGAGCACACACACGCTAGTGACGATGGAGAAGGTGACAAGCACCATGGTGAACATGAGGTACTTTCCCACCAGCGGAACATCGAGGGAGGTGGGAGGCACAATCTTGGAGATGAGCAGCAGGAATACCGTGAGCGCCAGCAGCACAGAGATGCAAAGTGTCATCTTCTCACCACAGTCCGAGGGCAAGTAGAAGACCAGGATGGCCAGCGAGGTGATGAGCACGCAGGGGATGATGAGGTTGATTGTGTAGAAGAGCGGCTTGCGACGAATGATGAAGTCATAGGTGATGTCCACATAGGTGGAGTCGTCTGGGTTCTCGTTGCGCCGGCCTGGCAGCGCAATGATGTCCCACTCCCCACTGGGTGTGAAGTCATCCAGGCTGGCCACGTCACTTTTGAGGACCAGGTCGATCTCTGTGCGGTCGTAGGTCCATGAGCGGAACTTCATCGTGCAATTCTGCTGGTCAAACGGGAAGTGCTTCACCTCAATCTTGCACGCACTTTTGTAGATGGCAGGCGGTAGCCAAAAGATGCTGCCATCATAGGAGACCACAGCATTGGAGTAGAAGGACACCTCGTACATGCCGTCAGCACTGCCAAGGAATGGGGCAGTCAGCCCTGGCTTGAGGGTCTCCATCCCACTCATCAACCCAGCAAGGAGGACCTAGGCTAGCTGTGACCCTCTAATACAGATAGGATGCAGGAATGGGGCTTGAGATGGGAGCTGCACAGGCTGGTGGTAAGAACAGGTGTTCTGTTCAGGAGGCATGCATAGCCTCAGGGGTAGAAGAGGATGATGGGGGTGGGATGCATCTGCTACTTGTCCCGAATGTGTAAGCTGAATATGAGGGTAAAGAGGTGGGGAAGCCAGAGAGGTCTGAGCAAGAAACCCCAGCAATGAAGAGGTATGGGCGCAGTCCCATCAGTTAAGGGAGTTGTGTGCCGTCAAGGTAAGAAGACTCATTGAAGGGAACAGAACAGAATCTAGGTGAAACGAGGACCCTACGTTCTTTGTCACCACCACACAGGCTTCCAGAAGTGCCCACTCTTGAATCAACTTAGGCACTGAGAACTGTCAGTCATCACTTTCCCTACCCACGCTCCAAATACCAGCAACCTAAGTAGCTAGGAGAGGCTGATCAAGTCGCCATGGCTGCCCACACTGCATTCCACTAGTTGGGTCTGTTTGTGTGGATAATGCCTGTCTACAACCTGCCGGGGAAAGCCCCTGCTTCTCACAATACCTTCCTTTGGAGCCCCTCCCCCATGAGCTCAGTCCCTCCCGAGCACACCTCTGGTCTTTCCTAACCTTCCTATCACTCCAGGGTCACCTACTTGTTGTATAGGACCACATCTGGGAGCCAGATGTGTTTGGAAGGGAGCCGGACTTTCTTCATATTGTCAAAGTCCTCAGGTTTCCAGGTGAGGCGATAATCTTCCCACTCCTGGAAAAGAGAGAGAGCAAGGTACTACCAGCCTCTAGCCCGAAAGGGGACCCAGATCCAAATAAAGGTACAAAAGAGAACTCATATGGCTTGTGGAAAACTTCAAGTTAGTCTTCTCTCCACAGCGACTTCTCTGCCCAGACATAGGTCATGTGATGATGCTTCTCCATGTGGTTTGCCAGCTGAGCCAGGGTACTAGACTTTATATTTCACAGATGTGAAAATGAGTCTTGGGCGTGTTTCATGTGTTTAAATCAGAGTTGAACAGGGATGATTGTGAAAACCTGTAATCCCAGCAACAGCAAGGCAGAGACAGGCAGACATCTCTGTGAGTTCAAGACCACCCTGATCCACATATTGAGTTCTAGGTCAGTCAGAGTTACACAGTGAGAGCAGATTCTGAATCAATTACAGTGCTGGTGAGTAGCCCAGACAAAGGATTCAAACCCAACTATTCAGGACTCCTCGCTGCCGGAGATGGAAAGAGAGAAAGGAGGAGAGGATGTGGGTAGGAAAGACCACTGACCTGGGTCAGCCAGACATTGGTGGTCATGATCTGCTCCCGTTCATGCTGCAGGGAAACAAGGTAGCTGCTGAAAAGGTCCCCAGACCTCAGACCTTCCTCAGCCCTTTTAGGGTCCCGCAGCCACCACCACCTTAGAAGCGCCAGGAGCAAAGGCAGGAGCAAACCCTTTCTGGCTGAGCTGACCTGTAGCTGGACAGAGAGTTGGAGAGCCACACTCACCACACTGATAAGCTGGGCCAGGGACACCATGAGCTGAACAGTGACCAGCTCCGAGCCGTTCGTGGCTGGACGGATCAGCTTGTTGTAGCGGGAGGGATCCAGGAGGTGCTCCACTAGCCGCTCCTCTGTGTCGGTAGCCAAAACCTCTGGGTAAGGCAGGGCAGGAAGCGAGTAAGCAGAAGGGTTCACAAAGGTCCTCTTACCCAGGGAGCGGGGTGACTGATCAACTTCCTCAGCCTAGAAGTTATAGCCTCTTCACAGCCCTGTGCTTAAGGATACTGCAAAATGTTCAAATAAGCCACAGGACCATAGAAGCCCCAGGTTGACTTTCATAGATAAGTCCTTCTCCGAGCTCATTCACCTCTAGACTGCAAGGATTAATGGGGACCTGTTTTCCCCAGAAGGTTTCAGAGGGACAAGCCTCTGAGGTTTGAGATCTCTGCCTCCATGGGTTGGGGCAGAATAGTAGGGTTGCCTGAACTGTGGGCACAGGTACCCACCCCGTGTTGTCATGCAGGTGTGGAGAGTTTGTTCTATTGTGCATTGCCTTGTACTGGCCCCTCTCCTCATGCCTCTCTTTCTGTGACCTTCTGATCACCCACAGAGTGCCTCCCTTGTCCTTAGTCTGGCATTTTCTACTCTTCCAAGTCTCCTGTCCCAGGTGGGAAGTCACAGTTCTCCCCTTCGTGCCCTGTAGGATGACCCAAATCAGGACCCCAATGAGGGGAATGGGAAATGATGGGGAGCCAGGAGGAAGGCATTAACCCGGGTCATAAAAAAGTCAAAGGGATCAAGTCTCTTGTCATCTCAGAATCCTCTCCTTCCTTCCTTCCTTCCTTCCTTCCTTCCTTCCTTCCTTCCTTCCTTCCTTCCTCTTTGTGCTTGCAATGGCCAGGTTTCAACCTCTCCTTGGCCTCTCGCCTGCGCCTGTGCCTGAGTCTTCCTCCCAGATCAGTCTTCCAGATGCTCCCTGCCGACCCTGGAGTCACTCCCCATCCCCCAGCAGGCTCCTCCACCTCTAGACTGGAATTCCTCGTTTTGCCTTTGTCCTGGCAGAGGTGGCAGAACTCGGCGTCCTGAGCCACTAGCCGAGGCAGGGGAGCCTGGCCGCCAGTTCTTACCTGAACACAGCCAGAGAAGGCCGAAGCTGAGCAGCAGCGCCATAAAGCTGGAGCGCCGGGCCATGCGGCCAGTATAGCGCGGCTTCGCCGCAGACACTAGGGGCTGCAGACGGAGCGCTGTCCGCGGTGCTGAAGCCACGCAGCCGCCGAATTCCGGGTGGGGCTCTCGGCTCCAGGACTGAACGGTTCCTAGAACGCGAGGACCCGGCTTCTCGCTGGTGCCGGTTCCGGCGGCTCTTCCAGGGAACACAACTGGGACTGCGAGGGGAGGAGTCTCCGCCCCGGAGGCGGAAGAGCGGGATCTCAGTGGAAAAAAAGGTGGTCCCTGAGTGGGATGCTCTTTGGCTGGGCCTGCCTAGGAGGGGTGCGTGTGAGGAGAAGGCGACCCTCTCTCTGCTCAGTGGACAAGTTCAAATGCCCCGAAGTTGGGGCAGGACTTGGCAAGGTTTGAGTAGGGCTGGGAGGGAGCGAGAGTGGGTGGGAGACAAGTAGGTCAGGCTCTCGTAGGACGCGGGGTGGGTTGGGGTTGTTTCTAAGGTTACTGTCCTTTATGTTCTGCTCTTCAGGAAAGCAAAGGATGAGAAGGAGAATATGCATGTTAGGACCTGGGACAAAGAAGCAGGGAACAGGAGGCTGGCTAGTTTAAAAAAGCAAATTGCTTTGGAGTTTTGGAATAGAGTCCCTTCACCTGTCCCTTTCTCTGCTTCCATAAGTTCCTATAAGGCCAAGATCTTGCCAACCTTCGGGGGGAATCTAAGCTAGAAAGGTCTAGACCTCCTGAAAAGAAGGTAGCCTTGAAGGTTCTGACGTATGGATAAGCGGCCAATATCAATGGTCCCTTCCACTGCAGTCGTCTTCTGTGTTTGGGGAGATCAGGGGACCATTTCACAGAGAAAAGAATGGAGCAAGCACAAAGGAGAGCAAAGATGAGAGCAATGTCAAAACTCAATGACATCTTTGATCTTGAAAGCCCTGAACTTTTAGCTACTGAGCCCTTTTTTCTTAGCAGATCACTGGTCACTTTCAACCAAAAGGACTCCTGTCTGAAGCAAACTTAGCAGGCAGCAAGGCTCCTTTCATTCCATCAGCGCCTGCTCCCCAGACTCACCTGAGCACACCGTCCTCCACTCCACACTCAGCTAGTGGCAATGTCTTCAAGATCCTTGGATATTTTACCCCTCCCAGCCCTTGGCCTTTTAAACATAGAGTTCTCTTCAGCTCTTTTCTCACCCGCTGCCCCAACTGCTTCTACTTAAACTTGAGTGTTCACAGGAATTTCAGTTCCTCAGGGAAACTGTGACTAGGATTGAGTTAGGTACCTTGTTGGGCTTTCTCATAATGGAATCCTACAGCAGCACTGCCTTTCCAACTAGAGTAGGAACTAGCATAGGGCCTGGCTTAAGATGAGGGCTTAGCCGGAAAATGATAATGCATGACAGACATGTTTTATTGTGTATGGGAAATTCCTGCTATAAATTCAGGCAGAAGCAACTTAACAAGTGCTCGGATTTGGGGAGTCCAGGAGTTAGTGATGCAGCTTGGTGAAGGAGTGCTCACCTAGCGTGTGCATAGCCTTGAATTCAATCCCCAGCATAGGAAGAAAAGGGTATGGGGAAGACTTTGAAGGGCAAAGTCAGGAAAGTGCAGTAGAAGCAGCAAGGTGTTGGGGAGGGAGAACATCCACAGTGCGTGTGGAGGTGGGCTTAGATCTACGTCACAGTGCGTGTGGAGGTGGGCTTAGATCTACGTCACAG
>NW_004949114.1:3684788-3686402 GCF_000317375.1 Microtus ochrogaster
CACAGTGCGTGTGGAGGTGGGCTTAGATCTACGTCACAGTGCGTGTGGAGGTGGGCTTAGATCTACGTCACAGGTGCAGAACAAATGCAGGGTCTGCATGGGGAATAATTTCTTCAGAAGAGATCTGAACACCAAGTGAAGCCTAGAGAGGAGCAGAGTGTGGAGTCACGGCACTTGGGGAAAGACTCAAGGGCAGGATATGTCTCCAACAATTTAGATCAACATGGATTGAGTATTCCTGTGAGCCCGGAATTATTTGGAGCTGTGAAGGCAGTGATCAAAAAGACTTAGTTCCAGTTATTAAAGAGACCACAGTGGCAGCAGATTAGCAGCCATTGTGATGATTGCTCTGGAAAGGACAGAGAGGAGTGTGGGAGCCTAACAGGGTAGCTTAGTTATTCAACACTCCTGAGACAGCATCTCCAGTCGGTGAAGCGTGAAGAAGGCTGGCAATGCCTCCTGTTGCTAAACTTCCTGGAGTGCTTACTCTTTTCCTGATGACATACTAAAGGCCACTCCCTCTTTTTATCACAGACTAGGGGCACCATTCATTTCCTTCTAGATGACAGACTTCTAGATCTTGCCAGTTCAGGTAGCTGTATACCTTGGTCTTTACATTATCTTCTCAAAACTTTAGTTTTGGCTTCAAGTTTACTTCTAGTTTGGCAAGGATGAATCTACGGAGATAATCACCAGTGACGGAGGAGAGTGGGCCACCCTCCCTCCTCATCAGTACCCACATCCTTCTACATGCCCCCGGGAAGAGAGGTGACAGGAGAGATACAGAACCATATAGGGCTGGGGCAAACACAAAAATGTCAACCATGACAAACACGAGTAAGCAGAGTTCTAGTGCCTCAAATTACAAGGAATATTTTCTTTTGAAAACATTGTATTTTCTTTATTTAAAGTGATTTACATTTTAAAAGTTTGTTGCCAGAGTAGTACTTGTATTCATAAAGAACTAAAACAATACAATTAGCAAAGCCCTACCACTAAGGGGAGAGACATCTACTCAGCAAAACTATGTATCTACAATTATTTAGGTATAACATTCACACAGAGAAGTATGATGTATCTGGATACATCATCTTGAGAGAAATTTTGTTTCAAGGAACAATTATCAATAAATAGTCAGGTGCTTCACCCAGTCATTATCTCTCCTCTCTGAGGACAGAGACCCCAGTCAAGACTACTTCAAGTTCTGGAGTGGGGCTGGAGCAATGTAAAAGTAGTTAAGAGCACGGGTTGCTCTTCCAGGTCTCCAGTCTGAGCTCTAGCACACATGACAGCTCAAAACCACTTGTAATACTGGTTTCAGGGGATGCTGGCCTCCAAAGACATCACACCCATTGGTATACACAGACACCTGTGGGCCACATGCAGGCAAGCACTCATACACATAAAATGAAACTAAATATTAAAAAACAAAATTCTGGAACCAGTTATTGGGAATGATTACACAATAGTATGAATGCAAATGGAAAATTTTATGGTATATGTATTTTATCATTATTTATTTATTTATTTATTTATTTATTTTGGTTTTTCGAGACAGGGTTTCTCTGTGGTTTTGGAGCCTGTCCTGGAACTAGCTCTGTAGACCAGGCTGGT
>NW_004949114.1:3686937-3690912 GCF_000317375.1 Microtus ochrogaster
GCCTCTGCCTCCTGAGTGCTGGGATTAAAGGTGTACACCACCACCACCCAGCTGATGGACATTTGTTTCCTATTTAGGACCATTAAAATAACACTGCTGTGGACATTCATGTCATATTTTGGGTATAAAGATATAAACATAAGGTATACATTTTGGTTATTTTGCAAAGAGGGGCAAATTGTGCTTGTTATACGTTTGTAGTTACCCTTCTTCATTCACTGTTTCACAAGCCTCTCTCCATAAGGGTAAGTATTCTTTGATTCTATTATTTATCAGTGGTATGCCCTAGGGGTTGGACAAGCTTAGCAAGTCCTCTACTACTGAGATATCCCTCCAATTCCTTTTTTTAAAAGACAGTATCTGTGTAGCCCTGGATGGCATCAAATTCATGATCTCCTGTCTCAGCATCCCGAGTGCTTGATCCCCTTTGTCTAGGAACTTTTAGGTCTTCCTTCCCAAACTCCTTCCCCTTCAGAACTAAATCTTAGTTTCCCACAAAGCTCAGCTGTTAGTGCCGGTACTGACATTTGCTTCCATAGCTTCTTAACACTCTGTTGACCTTTTGAGCCTCCCAGAGCTTACAAAAGCTCAAATCCTTAAACAGCTGCAAGATTCTGCCTGACCTCCATCATTCTTCTCTATTCAAGACCTATTATTCTTCTGTTTCTTCAACTTGCCACATCCTTCAAGATGTGATAGCTACGGAAATTCCATTCTGTACCAGGTATCTCCTTCACAGCCATTAGCCTCTGCCCTAAATTTCTGAAAGATGAGCTCCTAGGAACCTGCACCCTCCCCAGAAGGATGTAACTGCCATGAACTGATTAACAGCTTGCTCTGGCTTCTGTAAACCTGCTTATCACTGTATATAGGGGAGTGAAGTACCTCGGTTATAGCTGTGAATGGGGAGAAGAGAGCTCCTCACACAGCTGAGGGGAGTGAAGTGGTTTACACAGCTGCGCATTCCACAGAAACAAGGTTGTTGTGGTTGTCACCATTAAAAATCCTTCCCTTAGCCCATTCTGCGTAGCATGCCTTCAATTTGGCTTTTAAGGCTGTCACCCTGCTAGCAGTCTTAATAAATTTATCTAATTACAATTCCCATAATGCCATCTCTCCTGCTTGGGACTTGTCGGCTCTTGCTCCGTCCACTCTAGGCACTCTTGAGAACACCTTCCCAGACCTCCAGTCTTCTCCTACGAGGTACTACAACTGCAATTCAGCGCTTTAACGTCTGTCCATGCAGTAAATGTCTGCTTCTCTAAGTTTTTATTTATTTATGGGGGTGAGGCAGAGGCCATGGCATAGTGGGTGAAGATCACGGGACAGTTTTGTGCAGTCTTTACTCTTCTACCTTTGTGGGTAAGCAGGATTAAACTGATCTGCCAGGCCAAACATAACCCCGAGAATGTAAGGACTGGGCTGCTTCACTGGGTCTGCTTCTTCAGTGCCTCACAGTCGGTGCTCAGGAAGCATTTGTCCACTTCCCATACTTGTAGATTATGGCTTTATCGTTTCTCTTTTCCACGAGTTCCATGAAGGCAGGGACCTTTTACCCACTGTTTTCCTGCCCCAGAATTCACTAAACAAACCTATGCACTCATTGCCAGTTCTGCTGGAGGCCACACTATGCCCAATTATTTTAGGTATGACGTCATATGAGGTTTATGAGAGACCTGCGATACTGAACAAAGCAGCAATAGAAGACGTCACGCTCCAGAGACCATGACCCGTGGGTTCCTCGGGAGGTGGGGTGTGGCTTACCAGTAATATTGTGGGGTTGTCTCGTCGTGTTTTCTTCCAAATTAAGCCCTTATGGGATGTAGTTCAATGGCAAAGTCTAACAGAGGTGCGACTCTGGGTTCAATCTTCAGGACAATATATAAATGTATACACTTAAAACTTTCATATGAGGTAGGACAATGGCTCAGTAAATAAGAACACTTCCTTGTTCTTGCAGAGAACTGGGTTTCAGTTCCAAGCACCCATACAGCAGCTCACAATCATCTGTAACTTCAGTTCCAGGGAATCCAATGCCCTCTTCTGGCTGTGTGGGCACCAGGCACATATGTGGTACATGTGCATATGTGCATGCAAAATATGCATACACACAAAGTTTTTAGAGAAGGCTCAAGTCAGGCCTGGTGTGTGCCTGTGTAATCCCAGTACTTGAAGGCTGAGAGACGTTCCACTTCCTTGTCTCAAGTTCCAGTTTCCTGGATCAGGGCTATAGTCATGTGACCTGTAAAAAGTTCTAAAGCATCTGGGGGCTGAGCAAGGTGGTGTATGCCTGACTATCAGCTAGCTCATCACTGGGAAGCTGAGGCAGGAGGATGAAGATTCCAGCCAGCCTGGGCTACATAGCAAAACCCTGACAAATAACAAAAAATAAATAAAACAAGCAAGTAAGCAGACCGAATAGGGTAGAGGACACGGGCACAGACCTACAAGTCCAGCTCAGTAGCTAGAGATCCTGACCTCCATCTGTAAAATAAGAATTAAAACACTTACCTTGCAATGTTGTTGGAAGGATTAGAAATATTTGCGAAATATTCCTGGCTCAGGGAGTCCTTGGTAGACTAGACTTACCATTACTAGTTTTTGTGTCGTGATAAGGGTATCAAATCCAGGGCGTCCACATACTAGGCAAGCAGCCTACCATATCCCCAGCCTTTTCTTATTCATTACTTACGTGGCCCAGACAGAAGCTCATTAAGTTACCCATGTAGGCCTTGGACTTTCGACCCTCCTAGACTGTTGGGGAACCACTGCTAGGTTTGGCCTACCCCATCATTTTATGCTTCCCACTTGTGAGCACGTGCACGAAGACGGTATGTAGCTAAATGATCGTGATGCTCACATCACAAGAAAACCAACCCTCCCCTTCAAAAATAAAATAACAACATGGAATTTCTTTAAAAATCCGAAGTTGAACTCGGCCAAGGGACGCCTTCTGCTAACATCACTGAGGGAATGAACAGCCCAGAACCAAGCAAGGTACAGTCAGCTTCAACAGAGGTAAAGGTGGCGGCGGCAAAAGGGCCAAACGGTCACAGGCTGAACTGGCTCAAATGCATCAGGCTAGAAGAGGCTGGCACCTGCCTTTTGCAGCTCTGGGGTTCAGGAACCTCAGACGGCGTTGTCCTTTGTGATAGCGCCACCTAGTGGGAATGTAGCGCTGCCGCCATGAATTCCCAACTGCTCCGGATCAGTGCGACAGGGCAGGAGGATGCCGGTCGGCTGGAGAGACTTCTATCCGACTGCTGGATCAAACCTGTGACTCTGTGGATTAAGCCGCACCATCCTTCCCCTCAGACGTAACCGACCAGGGGCCATACTCGACACTCTGGTATCCTCGCACCGAATCCTTGGAACAGGCCAGAGAGATCGTCGTTCTCTACAGAGCCATTGTACGGATGGAGAAACCGAGGCCCGGCAGGAGCGTAGATAACCCAGACACGGTCACACGACCGTAAAGGAACCGCAGGGAGAGCCAAACCAGCTTAGCGGACGGCGGTGGAGCGCGCCTCCCCGACCGCACGCCGGGTCTGCCGCAGGCGCAGAGGCGGGCGACGCGGCCCGACGGCTCGCTTGAGGATGCGGTGCGGACGCCGCCGTCCGCCGTCCACCGAGCGCCCGCGACACCGGCGCGCGGGCGGGGCCACGGGGTGCGGGCAGGAAGCAGACTCCGACGGGGCGAGCCCTTGGGAACGCCGGCCACGTGACGAGACACACCGGCCACGTGACGAGGGAGCGCCGGCAAAGGGTCGTCGTGCGCGGTCACGCACGACGCACATACACGCACGGAGGCGCTTCGACCGGCGAGCTGTGGGCCGCGGGTCACATGTGGAGGGTGACAGGCGCGGACCGGGGGGCGGGAAAGACGCGGGGATCACGTGCGGGGGGCCGGAGCTCGGAGGTCACGTGAGGCCGGAGGCGGGGCCGCCGCGGAGGGGGAGGGGCGCGCGGCTTCCG